>NW_019385845.1:155956-163517 GCF_000671375.1 Centruroides sculpturatus | reverse complement strand
CTAAACAGGTTTTAATAAAATTTGCACAGAGATAGCTTACATGTTGGAGATGGACATAGACAAAATTTTACTGCAAGAAAATATCTTACTCTCACGAGAAAATTCGATATAATGTGGGCGAAGCTGTGGGTAAACAGCTAGTAATAAATAGAATAAGTTTTTTTTTACATTTATTACCTTTAAAATACAATTCTAATAATAATGAAAATAACATAAGGTTATTTAATTTTAATGTGACAAATGTGCACAGTTTTCTTTGCACAACTTTGTAAAATCTGGTCGCTTTTTGGTCAGCTTCAGTCTCAAGTCATCTTCGAGTTGAAGTCGGTGACGATGTTTAGTTTTCATGTTTGTCATGGCCGAAAATCCGCTCTCGCAGAGGTATATTGTGCAAAATGGTAGTAAATATTTTATTGCCACTTCCCTGACATCATAAATTCTAACCCGATTTAGAAGTGAAATGTCGCAACTGATTATTAAACTCAGTGAAGTCTCATTATACTCTGCAAGAAGTCGCGTTGTCACGCGCGAGAAATAACAGCGACAAAAATTTTCAAAATTAATTTCACGAAAACAAATTGTGTTAATTGTACAATTTTTGTTTCTTGCTTAAGAATTTCATTTAGGTATTGTCACAAATGCATTTTTTGATGAAATTTCGAGAATATTTTTAGTTATGAATAAACGAATTTGTGCATTCGACATCATGTTAAAAATTGCCAAATTTTTGATGGTCCACCCATTATTTTTTGATTGCTTCATCTCATGCATTTAAATTTTAAATCGACCGATGTTAGATTGCCGCGCGTACCCCTTCATGCAACTTCGCGTACCCCTGGGGGTACGCGTACCACTAATTGGGAACCACTGGAATAGGGTGATTCTTGTATCTTAAAACTTATAAATTTGACTAGTCTTTTTATTGCTGGATAGTTAAAGGTTTATTTTATTTTATATTCTTGTAAAAATATCAATTGTTTGAAAAATCTGAAAAAATTACAATCTGACTAATTTTTATTCAATTTTATGATGCGCAGTTCAGTTTTTGCTTAAAGCGTTTCATTATTTTTATTTAAGACATACGGTCAAATCAGCACTATGGCGCATTACCTCAGATTTCAATTTTAAATTTCCCGTCAGTTGCTGTTACTAAAAATAGCCACAGCAGTGGCACGCATTTATTTGCTTATAATTGTGTTATTTTAAAGTGAGTAACTTCTAAAGAACTCAAATTTGACCTGGAAATAATTTAATTTTTACCATTGGTATTTTTTTTTAATCATTTCTTAAAGTTTTATGACATATAGTTCTTGTATTTTTTTTTTAATTTTAAGAACATAAAAATGCAAGGCGACTGAAATGTATAAATTAAAAAGTTTTGTTTTATTAACTTGCATCTAGACATGTATGTATCCAGTAGATACATACAGTCAGTTTTAAAACACATTACAGAGCATGTTCAATGTGGCATCCACCATTTTTGATTAGCAAGTTACATTGCATTACTGTGTTCTCNTTTCGCTAATACAAATTGTGTTAATTGTACAATTTTTGTTTCTTGCGTAAGAATTTCATTTAGGTATTGTCACAAATGCATTTTTTGATGAAATTTCGAGAATATTTTTAGTTATGAATAAACGAATTTGTGCATTCGACATCATGTTAAAAATTGCCAAATTTTTGATGGTCCACCCATTATTTTTTGATTGCTTCATCTCATGCATTTAAATTTTAAATCGACCGATGTTAGATTGCCGCGCGTACCCCTTCATGCAACTTCGCGTACCCCCAGGGGTACGCGTACCACTAATTGGGAACCACTGGAATAGGGTGATTCTTGTATCTTAAAACTTATAAATTTGACTAGTCTTTTTATTGCTGGATAGTTAAAGGTTTATTTTATTTTATATTCTTGTAAAAATATCAATTGTTTGAAAAATCTGAAAAAATTACAATCTGACTAATTTTTATTCAATTTTATGATGCGCAGTTCAGTTTTTGCTTAAAGCGTTTCATTATTTTTATTTAAGACATACGGTCAAATCAGCACTATGGCGCATTACCTCAGATTTCAATTTTAAATTTCCCGTCAGTTGCTGTTACTAAAAATAGCCACAGCAGTGGCACGCATTTATTTGCTTATAATTGTGTTATTTTAAAGTGAGTAACTTCTAAAGACCTCAAATTTGACCTGGAAATAATTTAATTTTTACCATTGGTAATTTTTTTTTAATCATTTCTTAAAGTTTTATGACATATAGTTCTTGTAATTTTTTTTTAATTTTAAGAACATAAAAATGCAAGGCGACTGAAATGTATAAATTAAAAAGTTTTGTTTTATTAACTTGCATCTAGACATGTATGTATCCAGTAGATACATACAGTCAGTTTTAAAACACATTACAGAGCATGTTCAATGTGGCATCCACCATTTTTGATTAGCAAGTTACATTGCATTACTGTGTTCTCAACAGTAGTTCTTAGCATATCACTTTCTTCCTGCCATAAGCCATTGTGATTTTGTGTAACCCCACAAATAGTTTCGTTTTAAAACCGATTAAAAACATTTTCAACAATGTCTTCATGTTTTATTTCGTTTAACAATATTGCAGACAGTGCCATTTCCCATTGGTGGTAAGTTTTTGAACTTTTTTTTTGTAGGAAATAAAATCCTATGATGTCCTGTACACTATTACCAAGTTTGATAACATTCTGTCCAGTAGTTTTCATTTTCTGGCTATTTCAAAGTGGAACTTTAATTATAATCATTCTGTATAAAAGTCTAAGAAAAACACACAAATGCATAAAACTTAATTTAAAAATTATCTGTAACTTTAGATAATACAAAGATATAAGAAACTGTCAAAAAAGTTACTTAATAATAATTACGATCGAGAAAAAACATAAAACTTTCAAAGTAAGGAAATTTCTGTGATAAAAAGTCAGGTAAGCAATCATGTGATGCTCGTCTCCTCAGCTTGTGTAACCAAAGTGGTCGAGGCTGAAATAGAAACCTAAACTCTAATAGAAGTAAAAACAAACATTGTCACATGTCTAGGACATTAAAATTGAATGGGAGTGAAATTGAAACACGACACCTTGAAATTTATGCTAATTACCTTTTAATATTAAAAAATTAAAATCTTCAATAAATTATAATAAAATTAAGACTTCTTGACTGAATTCAACTAGAAGCATATTGAAAAATTGAATTAATGTAAAAATAACAATTTTTCAACGCAAGTTTTATTTATTAATTTTTTAAATTGGTGTCGGATCAACTGTGGGTGTGTAATTTATGTGTGACAGCACAGGCGAGTGATGACGGTTAAATTTTCAACTTCATTCAAATGCATTTTTTCATTATAAACAGTTTCCAACAAAGAATTGTAAAAGCCTTACTGTCCTTTTAAATTCTAATATTATTGTTAATTGTCTACTTGGACATTATTTATTATTAGGACTTAATACTGGTGTTTAAAGACACAGCAATGAGAGTTAGTTCAGGAAAGAGCAAAATTTCTTTATTATATCACCTGTAGAAACTATTACTACAGGTGATTATAATAAAAAAATTTTGCTCTTTCCTGAACTAACTCTCATTGCTGTGTCAATCTTTAAACACCAGTATTAAGTCCTAATAATAAATAATGTCCAAGTAGACAATTAACAATAATATTAGAATTTAAAAGGACAGTAAGGCTTTTACAATTCTTTGTTGGAAACTGTTTATAATGAAAAAATGCATTTGAATGAAGTTGAAAATTTAACCGTCATCACTCGCCTGTGCTGTCACACATAAATTACACACCCACAGTTGATCCGACACCAATTTAAAAAATTAATAAATAAAACTTGCGTTGAAAAATTGTTATTTTTACATTAATTCAATTTTTCAATATGCTTCTAGTTGAATTCAGTCAAGAAGTCTTAATTTTATTATAATTTATTGAAGATTTTAATTTTTTAATATTAAAAGGTAATTAGCATAAATTTCAAGGTGTCGTGTTTCAATTTCACTCCCATTCAATTTTAATGTCCTAGACATGTGACAATGTTTGTTTTTACTTCTATTAGAGTTTAGGTTTCTATTTCAGCCTCGACCACTTTGGTTACACAAGCTGAGGAGACGAGCATCACATGATTGCTTACCTGACTTTTTATCACAGAAATTTCCTTACTTTGAAAGTTTTATGTTTTTTCTCGATCGTAATTATTATTAAGTAACTTTTTTGACAGTTTCTTATATCTTTGTATTATCTAAAGTTACAGATAATTTTTAAATTAAGTTTTATGCATTTGTGTGTTTTTCTTAGATTTTTATACAGAATGATTATAATTAAAGTTCCACTTTGAAATAGCCAGAAAATGAAAACTACTGGACAGAATGTTATCAAACTTGGTAATAGTGTACAGGACATCATAGGATTTTATTTCCTACAAAAAAAAAGTTCAAAAACTCACCACCAATGGGAAATGGCACTGTCTGCAATATTGTTAAACGAAATAAAACATGAAGACATTGTTGAAAATGTTTTTAATCGATTTTAAAACGAAACTATTTGTGGGGTTACACAAAATCACAATGGCTTATGGCAGGAAGAAAGTGATATGCTAAGAACTACTGTTGAGAACACAGTAATGCAATGTAACTTGCTAATCAAAAATGGTGGATGCCACATCGAACATGCTCTGTAACGTGTTTTAAAACTGACTGTATGTATCTACTGGATACATACATGTCTAGATGCAAGTTAATAAAACAAAACTTTTTAATTTATACATTTCAGTCGCCTTGCATTTTTATGTTCTTAAAATTAAAAAAAAATACAAGAACTATATGTCATAAAACTTTAAGAAATGATTAAAAAAAAAATACCAATGGTAAAAATTAAATTATTTCCAGGTCAAATTTGAGTTCTTTAGAAGTTACTCACTTTAAAATAACACAATTATAAGCAAATAAATGCGTGCCACTGCTGTGGCTATTTTTAGTAACAGCAACTGACGGGAAATTTAAAATTGAAATCTGAGGTAATGCGCCATAGTGCTGATTTGACCGTATGTCTTAAATAAAAATAATGAAACGCTTTAAGCAAAAACTGAACTGCGCATCATAAAATTGAATAAAAATTAGTCAGATTGTAATTTTTTCAGATTTTTCAAACAATTGATATTTTTACAAGAATATAAAATAAAATAAACCTTTAACTATCCAGCAATAAAAATGTTCAGAGCTGTATCTAGCCATTCCTGTGCCCTGTGCAAGAATTTGCATTTAGGCCCCTTAATTTATTTGGTTTGGGAAAATAATAAAACAAATATATTACAATAGATTTTTAATAANCCAGTTGACCAGTTATTAATTTCGCGAATACAAATTGTGTTAATTGTACAATTTTTGTTTCTTGCGTAAGAATTTCATTTAGGTATTGTCACAAATGCATTTTTTGATGAAATTTCGAGAATATTTTTAGTTATGAATAAACGAATTTGTGCATTCGACATCATGTTAAAAATTGCCAAATTTTTGATGGTCCACCCATTATTTTTTGATTGCTTCATCTCATGCATTTAAATTTTAAATCGACCGATGTTAGATTGCCGCGCGTACCCCTTCATGCAACTTCGCGTACCCCCAGGGGTACGCGTACCACTAATTGGGAACCACTGGAATAGGGTGATTCTTGTATCTTAAAACTTATAAATTTGACTAGTCTTTTTATTGCTGGATAGTTAAAGGTTTATTTTATTTTATATTCTTGTAAAAATATCAATTGTTTGAAAAATCTGAAAAAATTACAATCTGACTAATTTTTATTCAATTTTATGATGCGCAGTTCAGTTTTTGCTTAAAGCGTTTCATTATTTTTATTTAAGACATACGGTCAAATCAGCACTATGGCGCATTACCTCAGATTTCAATTTTAAATTTCCCGTCAGTTGCTGTTACTAAAAATAGCCACAGCAGTGGCACGCATTTATTTGCTTATAATTGTGTTATTTTAAAGTGAGTAACTTCTAAAGAACTCAAATTTGACCTGGAAATAATTTAATTTTTACCATTGGTATTTTTTTTTAATCATTTCTTAAAGTTTTATGACATATAGTTCTTGTATTTTTTTTTTAATTTTAAGAACATAAAAATGCAAGGCGACTGAAATGTATAAATTAAAAAGTTTTGTTTTATTAACTTGCATCTAGACATGTATGTATCCAGTAGATACATACAGTCAGTTTTAAAACACATTACAGAGCATGTTCAATGTGGCATCCACCATTTTTGATTAGCAAGTTACATTGCATTACTGTGTTCTCAACAGTAGTTCTTAGCATATCACTTTCTTCCTGCCATAAGCCATTGTGATTTTGTGTAACCCCACAAATAGTTTCGTTTTAAAATCGATTAAAAACATTTTCAACAATGTCTTCATGTTTTATTTCGTTTAACAATATTGCAGACAGTGCCATTTCCCATTGGTGGTGAGTTTTTGAACTTTTTTTTTGTAGGAAATAAAATCCTATGATGTCCTGTACACTATTACCAAGTTTGATAACATTCTGTCCAGTAGTTTTCATTTTCTGGCTATTTCAAAGTGGAACTTTAATTATAATCATTCTGTATAAAAATCTAAGAAAAACACACAAATGCATAAAACTTAATTTAAAAATTATCTGTAACTTTAGATAATACAAAGATATAAGAAACTGTCAAAAAAGTTACTTAATAATAATTACGATCGAGAAAAAACATAAAACTTTCAAAGTAAGGAAATTTCTGTGATAAAAAGTCAGGTAAGCAATCATGTGATGCTCGTCTCCTCAGCTTGTGTAACCAAAGTGGTCGAGGCTGAAATAGAAACCTAAACTCTAATAGAAGTAAAAACAAACATTGTCACATGTCTAGGACATTAAAATTGAATGGGAGTGAAATTGAAACACGACACCTTGAAATTTATGCTAATTACCTTTTAATATTAAAAAATTAAAATCTTCAATAAATTATAATAAAATTAAGACTTCTTGACTGAATTCAACTAGAAGCATATTGAAAAATTGAATTAATGTAAAAATAACAATTTTTCAACGCAAGTTTTATTTATTAATTTTTTAAATTGGTGTCGGATCAACTGTGGGTGTGTAATTTATGTGTGACAGCACAGGCGAGTGATGACGGTTAAATTTTCAACTTCATTCAAATGCATTTTTTCATTATAAACAGTTTCCAACAAAGAATTGTAAAAGCCTTACTGTCCTTTTAAATTCTAATATTATTGTTAATTGTCTACTTGGACATTATTTATTATTAGGACTTAATACTGGTGTTTAAAGACACAGCAATGAGAGTTAGTTCAGGAAAGAGCAAAATTTCTTTATTATATCACCTGTAGAAACTATTACTACAGGTGATTATAATAAAAAAATTTTGCTCTTTCCTGAACTAACTCTCATTGCTGTGTCAATCTTTAAACACCAGTATTAAGTCCTAATAATAAATAATGTCCAAGTAGACAATTAACAATAATATTAGAATTTAAAAGGACAGTAAGGCTTTTACAAT
>NW_019385845.1:152527-154940 GCF_000671375.1 Centruroides sculpturatus | reverse complement strand
TACTAGCAGACCCCGCCACGCGTTGTTGTGGCTCAAAATGTATCTATTATAAATTTATAACACTTCCCCTGTGGGGGGAATTTTTCAAAAAATTTTTTCTTAGTGTACATTCTCTTGATGTACCCTATTAAAACTCAATCAAAAATGCAAAAACCCGCATCTAAAATAGTATAAATAGAAGCAGAGTTCTTTTCCGTAAGCCTTAATCCTAACCATCTCCCTTCAGTGGGGTTGAATTTCGACATGTGTATTATATAAGAACACGTGTATTTGAATGCAGCATTGTGTCAAAATTTCAAAGGAATCGGTAGGAACAAACGAACATTACATTTTTATTTATGTAAATAGATAGATGATGATCTGCTTTAGTTCATTTTCACAGAAAAGCATAATGCCTCACAGTAAAGCAAACGTAGGGCATCATACTCGTAGCGCCATCTGTTGGACATAAAAGCCTTAACTATAGATGATATCATTTAATTTATATGAATGTTTAATGGAATAATATACAGCCTATGTCCACCCTGAAGTTCCATTCTAAATATTGGTGAAAGAATTTTTGAAATCGAATGAGTAGTTTCGGAGATTACTTGCTGCAAACAAACTTACATACAAACATTACCTCTTTATAATATTAGTATAGATTGGGGAGACATAAATAACAACAGACATGCCACGGAAGTATCTAAAAAAGTAATTGAGCATAATTTTGTATCAGCCTGGAATGGTACCACCCTATTTATGCAATGTATGGACTGCAAGATCTGGGTAGCTTTGATCATCGAGAAACAAGGGCCTGCAATAAAACCACATTGGAGCTCTTAAGGCTATGGGACACGCTGTATAAATCCTTAATGAGGTAATATATAAAGTAGACTGCTACTTCTACAATTTAATCTTTTTCATATGGTAAAGTAGCACTAATATAGATTCTATGTAGTTGGCTATCTCACAGCATTCAATTTGTCATTATATTTGAATTTAAATATCATAATTATGTTTCATCTAGAATTAGCCAATGTTAAAATTTAAAAATTCTATAACAACATTTAAACAATGTTCTTTTTGCCATTCTTTTTGATATATTTGAAAAGGTCAAAAGTACTTTGTGAAAACATTTTTTTTGTTTGCATTATTAAACACAGATAATGTTCTCAATGTTAATTTATCTCATAGTTATCCAGTTATCTGATGTAGTTATACTGTTTATTTTATTTGATAAAATATGATTTTATACTGTTAAATTTTATCAGTATTGTACTTTAAGTTGCACCTTTTGTCACTTGTACCACTTTATGCTGAACACCTGAATTATAAAATGTCTTAAAATATTTCCTTTCCTGCTAGTTATTTTTCTGTGTCAGTTTTCCAAATTTCTGGTGTTTGTTGTTTGTTAAATACCTTTAATTGCTTAATAAAATAAAAAATAATTGACAGAATTAAAAGACTAATGTGTAGTAGTACAGTTACTGTTAACAGGCTTTTACCTATCAATAACTTTATTAAATTCAGATAATTAAACTATTTATCAGAAAAGCTAAGTAGCCCAATTTTCAATTTTTTACATAATCTGCACCCTAAGCACATTTAGCTGTTGACCATGTTACCAATGACTGAAAGATTAGTAATGCATGTTTGTTAAAGCAATTATTCATAAATTGGAAAGTGCCTGTACTTATGGCTTTGAAAAATATTGTGAATCAACTTTGTCTAACATTATTTGGGAAATTTTTCTGAGTCAGAATTTCCCAAAATTAAGAATTCCTAGGAAAATTTGCAAGTAAACATAAGCCCTAATACATCCAATACATTATTTTTCTAGAAAATACAATTCAGCATGAGAAGAACACTACATCTCAGATTTTACTACACATATTTTAAAACAAATTAAACATATTTATATCCTTCATCACAACCACATGCATAAATTTTAAAGAGGAGATTCTTTTGTCGATGGCCTGGCAAGAATTGGTTCACAGCACACTCTAGCCGCTTGTTGTATTTGGGCAGGCCAACCTGTCACACATGCACAACGTAAATTTTTTGTAAATCGTTTATAACTCAAGATCAAACTCTTAGTTAAACGGCATTCATTAATCAAATTCCCATCTAAAAACTGTTAGAACCTGGTGCAGAGCCCAGAAGGGGTTTGAAAACATTTATTTTTTTGATGTTACCACACTGTAAATTGGTCCCATGTGCTAATTATTTTTTGTTCAAAAATTTTGTGACAATTCATTAATTCCCACTGGTGGCATTATTATTATTTTTTTTTCAGGAGAAAAATATTTCATGATGATTTTAGCCTAAGTGTATATATATATATACATATACATACATACATACTTAGGTTAAAATCATTATGACATAAATATCTCATGCCCACATAAATATATATATATAAAATATATAT
>NW_019385845.1:87513-152192 GCF_000671375.1 Centruroides sculpturatus | reverse complement strand
GTTTAAGGATCTATTATAAAATCCATTCTAATTTAACATCGTGTGTATTACCTTAAAATTACTGTATTTCTTAATGGTAATACAGTATACTGTATCTATTATGGTAATAATAATTTATTATCGTATGTATAAAGGTGCAAACTAAATGTTTAAATCAACTTTATTTACATTATTATGTCTAAGTTTACATTGATGTAATTAAAATTTCAAAAATTAGCTTTTACATGGAATTTCTATTTGTCTTAAGATTTGATAAAGGTGACACTTTTGGTTTTGAGAATAATGTTGAATCAAAAGGCATTAAAATGCCAATTAAAAGACACAATAACAATATTCACTTAAAAAAGTCAGTTATTTTAGATTGTAGGTGTTTTTCACCTAAAAATTGTTTATCAATGTCATTTTATAAATCATGCACTTTATTCATTATTTTTGATGAAGTTTTCCAAGACCTGTAAAACATTTTCAATAATCTTATTGCATTACTCACTTCCCTGGTTGACGGCATTTCATTTTTTCTGATGTTTTATCATCATCATCATCATTTTTTTCGTCTGAAGATTTAATTTGCTCAACAATATCTGCATCTGTATAAAATAACATGAGTAACTATGCAGACTAATCAATCATCATGTTGTTTAAAGATGTGATGAACCTCACTCCACCGAAGTCAGGTGTTGAGAGTACCACCCACAGTCATTCTAGGAAGTGGACTCTGACCCTAGAAAATGAACACGTAATACATGTACTGTCTTTTCTTTGTTAAATAAAATTTGTAATCTAATTTTGTAAATCCGGGAGTGCTTTAAATATGATGTTAAAACAGTGTTTTATGCCATTACAAGTGGGTTTTTTTTAACATTATCTAGTATAGTAAAATCATGGGACCAATAAAAATTTGAGGTCATATTAGGGTAGTCATTACATTCGATGACGTTATAATCAGGTTAAATTGTAGTTACTAGTGTAATTTTTATATTGATTACAGTTACATTTTTAATACTTTTTCTCTGTTTTCTAGTTATTTTTTTTATTAAAAAAAAGTATTTAAAGCTCTGTAAAGTAGTATATTTAAAAATTAGATTAAAGTTAAAAATAATTTATTGAAAACTTAGAAAAAATATTTATAAGTATATTATGCTCTTTATATATTTTAACTTACATTTCAAATGAAATTAAATTTTCATTGCAATAATTTAAAATAGGAATAAATATAAAATCCAAATTACATTTATTAATTTGGTTCATGTATTTGTCTGATTTAACAATTAAGCAAAATGGAATTGATCAATTTGCTGACGATCACGCCAAAATATTATATTGTAAAAAAGGGAAGGCACTGAGGTCGGCGTTATTTGTGCGTTTTTTATTCGCTTATAAAAATAAAAAACGCACACATAACGCCGACCTCAGTGCCTTCCCTTTTTTACAACAAAATGGAATTGTTATTTTATAAAAAAATACATTGTTATACAAGGTTCAACCCAAAGAAACCAAATTGAATTTTTAAAATATAAAAACAAAATTATGGTAAAAATTTAATCTCATGCAAATAATTACTATAGAAACTAAACATTTTTTCTATTGTAACTTGACTGTGAATACATATTTTTAAACTAAATTTGAAGTTAAGTTTCTCAGAATTGTAGCCACAAGCTATTTTAGATTTTAAATACAGACAAAATTAATTTCTTTCATTGACATTTTTAATGTGGGGAAAAAGTCAGGAATTACAAATCAGAAGAATGTGTTAGTGTCAAACTGGATTTTCCTTCAAAATATTTTGACCCCTTAATTTTCTGACAAAAACTTTTTAAACGATGCGTACGATAAAAAATCGTTACGCTTACAAAAAATTATTTTTTTAAAATAATGTTATACATAAATTATTATTGTAGAGTTGTGAGAATTTTTAATAGCTTTTCTGAGGCACAAAACGTACGCATCGTTTATCGTACTCATCACAAAAAGTTTATCGTACGCATTGTTTAAATATTTAAAAAGTGCAGAACACAGCTGTATTCGATTATTAGAATCCTTCAAAAAACTTTTTAATATCAAACATGTTAACATTTTTAATACCCATCCTTGGACAATCTCCAAATAGAACATGTAATTAAAATGACAAAAACGATGATAGAACGCACAATCTACAAGTTCAAACTTAAAGAATTTAAAAATTTTAAAAGTTTAAAGATTAAAGGAAACATTACAAAAGTTTAAACTGATAATTATAGAACAGTGTAAAAGGATAAAAAAAGGAATTCAAGTAATCAACTCTATTAATTTGATACTTTAATTGAAACTAGACAATCTGTTGAATTATTGGGCTACAATGCTAAGTTAATAAATAGATACAAAGTAATTTGTCTAGAGGTGTGTGGTTAGACTGCCATATTATGATNTTGTTGCCTCCCATCACAAAAAAGTAATTTTTTTAATGACAGAAACTACAATTAACATTAATTGACAATCATCTTATGTACCAAAAATCAATCTTGGTATGAAAATTTTGAAGCTTTAGTTTTAATCCTTTAAATTATATAAATGAATAAATGCAATATTAAGATTTCATTAAAAAAAAATTTAATCTGATTTCTTTTGGGTCATTTCTTATAATATTTGTATTATTTTGTAATTAATTTTTATCAAATACAAAAAATGAAAAAATAAATTTATTTTACATTTATGCAGAATTCTACATAAATATTTCATTTATTTAGACACTTATAT
The DNA here is from genome assembly GCF_000671375.1 of Centruroides sculpturatus. Classification (NCBI taxonomy): domain Eukaryota; kingdom Metazoa; phylum Arthropoda; class Arachnida; order Scorpiones; family Buthidae; genus Centruroides; species Centruroides sculpturatus. The sequence continues at coordinate 149,459 of NW_019385845.1, read as the reverse complement.
ATTCATGTCATGGAACTGATTCACCTATCTCTTTGGGAAATTGTTATGAAGAATCAACTGTTTTCTTAACAGAGCTTCTAATAAAAATTGCTTTGCAAAATAGGTAAATATAATCTTATCATTATTACATTTGTTTGAAATGATATATTTGATAAAAATAAAGCATAAGTAAACTGGTTATTGTGGTGTTGATTAATGATTCTCGTAATATTTTACATACTGATTTCACAGTAAACTCCCACTTATTGATCTAAAAATTCAAGTTACTGAAGTTTTTTGTGTTAAATGAAAGTTTTCATTTAGTCCTTTTTAGATTAAAATATCAAATGTCAGGTTATTGTTTTTTACATATTTCACATTGCATGAAGTTTTGACATTTGATTTGATTTGTCTTTTTATGTAATGCATGCAGAACTTAAACATCTACTTTTTGCAATCATTCCACGACAGTGAAGTGTTTCAACAGTGCTTATTTACATTATGTTGAGATTTATTGCGAGTTCTTGAGTATTCAAATATTTTTTGCAATTGCTTTCTGTAACACATTTTTTATGAAAAATTTCCTGATACACATTTTATAATGTTGCCAGTTTATATAATTAAATGTAACCTGGCAACATCAAAAAGTGCAATTATTTTTGCCACAGAAATCTTGAATTTGTAACTGTTAATTTTAGACAGTGCTCATGGTTACTTAACAAATCCTAATAATTTGTATCAAAACATCAGTCTTGTTTTTACCACTTAATATTATTTCATTACTCCAACTTTGGACTAGGGGAGTGACTACAAGATTTAAAATGTATTACCTACATAAGACCTTTAGCCAAGCAATTGAAAAAAACAAGAAGAATGCAGAAAGAGAACTTAAGGGTAATGAAGTAGAACGAGTAAATTATCCACAATGATGATGAAAAGTTATATTTTCAGTGAAATAACACAGTTTTACTTACAATACATATGCTTTCTTTTTCTTTTGGGAATACATACACAAATATACATTTTATTTTCTGACCTTTAATTTTGAGGTCATTTAGATGAATATAGCTAATATTATGTCCAGATTGAAAATTGGTAAAAAGTACATTATTATTTTAAAGAGATGTGATCACTCTGTTGTTATTTTATAGACACTGTATATTTATATATGCAGTTCATAATAGTGATGGGATGATGAATCAGAAAAATCAGTCATTTTTTGGTAATTGAGCAAATCTCGTTATGATTTATTCTATTCATTCTATCTCTAACTGCATTACTATTTAACAAAAATTCACTATACCTTTAAAATGCAGTCTAGTTTACATCTGTCGAACGTTTTCGGTCTGATTCACAAACCTTCATCAGGATCGAATTATCAATCGAAATATATTTCAAATTTGCATAACGGAGATTCCAAACTGCACGTTCTTCTCGATTGCGCATGCTCATAAATATAATTTTATAATTTTAAAGTTGCCGCTTTCCATGCCGACGCTATTTTGTTCGATTCACGGAAATTTATATTACGCCCTTTTTCTTTGCTCTTGTAAATGTGCCAGGCTTCTGCATATTTTAGATGTTTTATATTTTTCACTTTTTGTATGACATCTGCCTTGCTCCATTTGATGTCGATCTCTGTTGGATCTGCTATCGCGTAATTGGCCAAAGCCGTGACTGGTTGTTTAAAGCTTACATTCTTTTTGTGCTCCTTCAATCTTTCATTTAATGATCTTTTAGTGGCTCCTATATANATTCCACGACAGTGAAGTGTTTCAACAGTGCTTATTTACATTATGTTGAGATTTATTGCGAGTTCTTGAGTATTCAAATATTTTTTGCAATTGCTTTCTGTAACACATTTTTTATGAAAAATTTCCTGATACACATTTTATAATGTTGCCAGTTTATATAATTAAATGTAACCTGGCAACATCAAAAAGTGCAATTATTTTTGCCACAGAAATCTTGAATTTGTAACTGTTAATTTTAGACAGTGCTCATGGTTACTTAACAAATCCTAATAATTTGTATCAAAACATCAGTCTTGTTTTTACCACTTAATATTATTTCATTACTCCAACTTTGGACTAGGGGAGTGACTACAAGATTTAAAATGTATTACCTACATAAGACCTTTAGCCAAGCAATTGAAAAAAACAAGAAGAATGCAGAAAGAGAACTTAAGGGTAATGAAGTAGAATGAGTAAATTATCCACAATGATGATGAAAAGTTATATTTTCAGTGAAATAACACAGTTTTACTTACAATACATATGCTTTCTTTTTCTTTTGGGAATACATACACAAATATACATTTTATTTTCTGACCTTTAATTTTGAGGTCATTTAGATGAATATAGCTAATATTATGTCCAGATTGAAAATTGGTAAAAAGTACATTATTATTTTAAAGAGATGTGATCACTCTGTTGTTATTTTATAGACACTGTATATTTATATATGCAGTTCATAATAGTGATGGGATGATGAATCAGAAAAATCAGTCATTTTTTGGTAATTGAGCAAATCTCGTTATGATTTCCAAATCTTCCACATTTAATAAGAAAATTAATTACAGTATTTGTTTCAGTTGCAGATTGAAATTATTTAAATTATGATGTTAGCAATTAAGTATTAGTTTATTGGAAATTTTTATGGTGACAAAGCAGAGATTAGGCGATGCCCCATATATTAATACAAGGTGGTGTCTGTCATGTCAGACTTTTCTTTTGTGTAGTAAGAGCAATGAAAGATTGCACTTGGTCTGTACTAACTGTTCCCATTTAGGGGAGATTGGGTGTACATCAGGTGTGTTAAACTCATTTAAACAACGGGCCATTAATGCAACTGGTAAGATTTATGCATGCCACATCACCATCACATTTACAAATTTTCTTAAAATTATAATTTGAAGTGAGAATGCAGGAATATAGATAGGGCAATTAAAACACATTATGTAGTTCAGTGAATTCGATACAACAATATATAGTTGCTATAGTATTACTTTTATTTAAACATTTATTTTATTTAATGTACATATATAAAAAACTAAAATTAATTGTTTTCACAGGAAACTTGTCAGCACTATCTTCCTCCTCAGTTTTCCAATATCTCAATTCAAAGACTGAGAACAATCTTCATTATGGCACATAGATGTTTATCAGTTAATCTTGATCCATAAGCCGTTTTATTTAATTTCAGAGCATCATCAGTTTGACACTCCTGCTGTTCATTATATAAATGATAGACATTAAGGTTGCCACCCACCGGTATTGGGCCAACTTGACCAGCAATTTTACACTAAGGCTGGTGGTTGGCAGAAATATTTAAGTGTCAGCAAAACAATTTAAAATATACACAAAATTATATTTTGATTGAAAAAAATATTATATAAAACAATATTTAATTTTTAGTATGTTAATGATAAAACAATATTCTCATTATAATTATGAAAGTTTTTGTTATGAACTATTCACAGACCATTCTGTAATATGTTAAATTTTCAAAGGAAATTTGCACAATTTCAAGTAAAAATACTTGTTTGTGCCAAGTTTACTGTCGTTTTGAGTTTTAAAAATTGATTTTTTTTTAAGATGGGTCAGTCTAGTTATTTGTAGTTCAAATGAATGAATTCAAAAATGGTTAACTCATGATGACAACAATGATGAAATTTGACTTGTCACATCATTTTCTAAACTTTATTTAGCATTAAATACAATGGAATTAAAACATTTACGGTGCATGCCAATTGCGAGAAGCATGAAAAAAAGAAGTGCATCTTGTTTATTTTTTCATTCTTCCAGTTATCATGTCAGCCAATGAACCAGTTTCCAGAGATGGTGACCCTAGATGACAGGATGCGATAGTTCTTTGAGTAGAAGGGAATTAATTTGTAATTTATTTGCGGATAGTGTTGCAATATTAACTTTATCTGAAATAAGATTACAAATTTATTTTGTAGTACACAATAAAAGCATGCATATCTATATATAAATGGAGAATTTTCAGGTTTCTTTCCAAATATGATTCTGAATTTCCCAATCGTTTTTCATTCTTAAGCTTGATGTTTATTAATTACTATTAATATACCATGCTTGTAATGTAAATTATTAATTTTTCTAAACTAAAATAAAATTTAGAAAGTATTGAAAAGAATTGGAATTGAAATTAGAATTAGGAGAAATTTTGGTATTGTCCCATCACTATTACAAATCTATATTTACATCATTATGTAGTATTTACAAATCTATATATATATAAAAATGAATGTGTGTGTGTGTCTGTCTGTCGTTCATGCATTACCACATCATTTATCCGATTGCCGTGAAACTTTGGGAAGTTGTTTAATATACTCTCGCGAAAGTTTCTGGCATAGTACGATTGCCACGAAGCTTTGGAAAGTTTTTTAATACACTCCGTTTCTAGCATAGTACATTTATCCTACGATAGATGGTGCGATCCTACGATAGTGTATATGAGCACTTCATCGTGAGATTGATGGATTTCAAATTGTGAAGACCATTTTCGCCTCCAAAAAATATCTCTATATATGCATTTGTGAACTGTTATTTACGATATTTGTAATAATTTTTGTTTGATCACTTTATTTCAACTTTTTTTTGCTAATTACGTATTTGCTCGAACTTTGTTAAAATCTTAACTGTATCCCAAACAACAACCGAAGTTGTAGGAGGAAATTCGCCTATTTTACCGATATAGGGATCCCCCTTTTCCAAATTTTAATATTGACTCGAAATAATTTAAAAAGACAAATTACAATAAAACAGTTTATTATCCAACTATCAGAAATTTCACAACATGCCAAGGAAGAGAGGAAGGAGAAATTAAATAATCAAAATTATAAAGGATTAAAAAATATATATAAAAATGGGGAATATCATGCTTCTTGCACGGACAACTGTATGCAGCCAGCTCATGCATCAGAAAACCTTCTGATTTATTCGTGTACGCGCCAGACGGAAAAACAAAAAATATCATGTATCCACAAGCACTTTAATAAATAAATAGAATTGAAACGATACTTTGAAATGTTTTCCTGATGAAAATGAATAATAATAAGTTTCAATAAAAATGATAACATGTAAATTGAATTTTATCATAACGAGTTTGCTTGAATTTCGTTTTTCTGAGATCGTAGCAATGCGTGACGGGTAAGCTAGTTATATATAAAATTTTTCGAAAAATAAAAAAAAAGTAAGAAACTACTTTACTAGAAATGTTAATTATAGAAAAATGATCAGTTTTATGTTTAATTATATATATACTAGCTGTTACCTGTGACTTCACCCGCGGAGGTTTTGCAAGCAAACCCCATTTATATTTAGTATTTCAACAACCATAGTAATTGTTATATAACACCTACCGCCGAGAATGATGAGAATTGCCAAGAATCAAACAAACAATTTTCAATTTGATCAATTTTCTGGAACGTTTACAATCGTTCTATAATCGAACCGATACGCAATAACAAATTTGAATCTAAAAAGGTTCGAACATTTGGTTAAAAAATCGAAATATATAAAAATATTTATAACAATGTCTGAAATGTTATAATTTAATACACCTAAGTACTTAATGAAGACTAATCGTAACANCTTAAAATGATTTTTCCACATTTAATAAGAAAATTAATTACAGTATTTGTTTCAGTTGCAGATTGAAATTATTTAAATTATGATGTTAGCAATTAAGTATTAGTTTATTGGAAATTTTTATGGTGACAAAGCAGAGATTAGGCGATGCCCCATATATTAATACAAGGTGGTGTCTGTCATGTCAGACTTTTCTTTTGTGTAGTAAGAGCAATGAAAGATTGCACTTGGTCTGTACTAACTGTTCCCATTTAGGGGAGATTGGGTGTACATCAGGTGTGTTAAACTCATTTAAACAACGGGCCATTAATGCAACTGGTAAGATTTATGCATGCCACATCACCATCACATTTACAAATTTTCTTAAAATTATAATTTGAAGTGAGAATGCAGGAATATAGATAGGGCAATTAAAACACATTATGTAGTTCAGTGAATTCGATACAACAATATATAGTTGCTATAGTATTACTTTTATTTAAACATTTATTTTATTTAATGTACATATATAAAAAACTAAAATTAATTGTTTTCACAGGAAACTTGTCAGCACTATCTTCCTCCTCATAGTTTTCCAATATCTCAATTCAAAGACTGAGAACAATCTTCATTATGGCACATAGATGTTTATCAGTTAATCTTGATCCATAAGCCGTTTTATTTAATTTCAGAGCATCATCAGTTTGACACTCCTGCTGTTCATTATATAAATGATAGACATTAAGGTTGCCACCCACCGGTATTGGGCCAACTTGACCAGCAATTTTACACTAAGGCTGGTGGTTGGCAGAAATATTTAAGTGTCAGCAAAACAATTTAAAATATACACAAAATTATATTTTGATTGAAAAAAATATTATATAAAACAATATTTAATTTTTAGTATGTTAATGATAAAACAATATTCTCATTATAATTATGAAAGTTTTTGTTATGAACTATTCACAGACCATTCTGTAATATGTTAAATTTTCAAAGGAAATTTGCACAATTTCAAGTAAAAATACTTGTTTGTGCCAAGTTTACTGTCGTTTTGAGTTTTAAAAATTGATTTTTTTTTAAGATGGGTCAGTCTAGTTATTTGTAGTTCAAATGAATGAATTCAAAAATGGTTAACTCATGATGACAACAATGATGAAATTTGACTTGTCACATCATTTTCTAAACTTTATTTAGCATTAAATACAATGGAATTAAAACATTTACGGTGCATGCCAATTGCGAGAAGCATGAAAAAAAGAAGTGCATCTTGTTTATTTTTTCATTCTTCCAGTTATCATGTCAGCCAATGAACCAGTTTCCAGAGATGGTGACCCTAGATGACAGGATGCGATAGTTCTTTGAGTAGAAGGGAATTAATTTGTAATTTATTTGCGGATAGTGTTGCAATATTAACTTTATCTGAAATAAGATTACAAATTTATTTTGTAGTACACAATAAAAGCATGCATATCTATATATAAATGGAGAATTTTCAGGTTTTTTTCCAAATATGATTCTGAATTTCCCAATCGTTTTTCATTCTTAAGCTTGATGTTTATTAATTACTATTAATATACCATGCTTGTAATGTAAATTATTAATTTTTCTAAACTAAAATAAAATTTAGAAAGTATTGAAAAGAATTGAAATTGAAATTAGAATTAGGAGAAATTTTGGTATTGTCCCATCACTATTACAAATCTATATTTACATCATTATGTAGTATTTACAAATCTATATATATATAAAAATGAATGTGTGTGTGTGNTTCAACTAGACAAAACGGGTTTTAACAAAGACATTCAGTATAAACTAGTTTCAACTAGACAAAACGGGTTTTAACAAAGACATTCAGTATAAACTAGTTTCAACTAGACAAAACGGGTTTTAACAAAGACATTCAGTATAAACTAGTTTCAACTAGACAAAACGGGTTTTAACAAAGACATTCAGTATAAACTAGTTTCAACTAGACAAAACGGGTTTTAACAAAGACATTCAGTATAAACTAGTTTCAACTAGACAAAACGGGTTTTAACAAAGACATTCAGTATAAACTAGTTTCAACTAGACAAAACGGGTTTTAACAAAGACATTCAGTATAAACTAGTTTCAACTAGACAAAACGGGTTTTAACAAAGACATTCAGTATAAACTAGTTTCAACTAGACAAAACGGGTTTTAACAAAGACATTCAGTATAAACTAGTTTCAACTAGACAAAACGGGTTTTAACAAAGACATTCAGTATAAACTAGTTTCAACTAGACAAAACGGGTTTTAACAAAGACATTCAGTATAAACTAGTTTCAACTAGACAAAACGGGTTTTAACAAAGACATTCAGTATAAACTAGTTTCAACTAGACAAAACGGGTTTTAACAAAGACATTCAGTATAAACTAGTTTCAACTAGACAAAACGGGTTTTAACAAAGACATTCAGTATAAACTAGTTTCAACTAGACAAAACGGGTTTTAACAAAGACATTCAGTATAAACTAGTTTCAACTAGACAAAACGGGTTTTAACAAAGACATTCAGTATAAACTAGTTTCAACTAGACAAAACGGGTTTTAACAAAGACATTCAGTATAAACTAGTTTCAACTAGACAAAACGGGTTTTAACAAAGACATTCAGTATAAACTAGTTTCAACTAGACAAAACGGGTTTTAACAAAGACATTCAGTATAAACTAGTTTCAACTAGACAAAACGGGTTTTAACAAAGACATTCAGTATAAACTAGTTTCAACTAGACAAAACGGGTTTTAACAAAGACATTCAGTATAAACTAGTTTCAACTAGACAAAACGGGTTTTAACAAAGACATTCAGTATAAACTAGTTTCAACTAGACAAAACGGGTTTTAACAAAGACATTCAGTATAAACTAGTTTCAACTAGACAAAACGGGTTTTAACAAAGACATTCAGTATAAACTAGTTTCAACTAGACAAAACGGGTTTTAACAAAGACATTCAGTATAAACTAGTTTCAACTAGACAAAACGGGTTTTAACAAAGACATTCAGTATAAACTAGTTTCAACTAGACAAAACGGGTTTTAACAAAGACATTCAGTATAAACTAGTTTCAACTAGACAAAACGGGTTTTAACAAAGACATTCAGTATAAACTAGTTTCAACTAGACAAAACGGGTTTTAACAAAGACATTCAGTATAAACTAGTTTCAACTAGACAAAACGGGTTTTAACAAAGACATTCAGTATAAACTAGTTTCAACTAGACAAAACGGGTTTTAACAAAGACATTCAGTATAAACTAGTTTCAACTAGACAAAACGGGTTTTAACAAAGACATTCAGTATAAACTAGTTTCAACTAGACAAAACGGGTTTTAACAAAGACATTCAGTATAAACTAGTTTCAACTAGACAAAACGGGTTTTAACAAAGACATTCAGTATAAACTAGTTTCAACTAGACAAAACGGGTTTTAACAAAGACATTCAGTATAAACTAGTTTCAACTAGACAAAACGGGTTTTAACAAAGACATTCAGTATAAACTAGTTTCAACTAGACAAAACGGGTTTTAACAAAGACATTCAGTATAAACTAGTTTCAACTAGACAAAACGGGTTTTAACAAAGACATTCAGTATAAACTAGTTTCAACTAGACAAAACGGGTTTTAACAAAGACATTCAGTATAAACTAGTTTCAACTAGACAAAACGGGTTTTAACAAAGACATTCAGTATAAACTAGTTTCAACTAGACAAAACGGGTTTTAACAAAGACATTCAGTATAAACTAGTTTCAACTAGACAAAACGGGTTTTAACAAAGACATTCAGTATAAACTAGCTTTAACTAGACAAAACGGGTTTTAACAAAGACATTCAGTATAAACTAGTTTCAACTAGTTAAAACGCGTTCTAACTAAAAACGGGTTTCGACTGTAACATATATATAGATATCACTAGTATATATTTGAAAAATTTTAAATGTTCTTATTTTGCAAAAATTTATTAGAATTTTGAATTTTATAAATTATAACTTACATACATATGCATTTAGAAGAATCTAGCATTGTTCTTTAATTTTACAGAGACCGCATTACAACTATTTGGCCAGGAATCAGAGATCATTTATATAGTTTAATTATGGAAGCAGCTGCCGGGGAGCATTATTTTCTGTTGGAACGTGGAGTTGTTGGCATTTTAAGAATCGTTATTCGAATGGCTCGAAGAGAAGAACTGATACCTCAGGTACATTTACTGTTTCATTTATTATTAGTAAAAGATGGATTTATTTATTTAAAACTAAGCTAATTAACAATATATTATTTTTCTAATAAGAAAAGCAAGTTTATTTTGAGAATAAATCATTCCTCCTGATTTAATGAAAGAATTTATAAGTGTATTGATAAACATAAGTAGTTTATCAAATGTGATAAAAATAGTCTTGGGTTCATTTTTTCATATATATAATATTTGTTTAATTTGATATTTTTGAAATTAATTCACATTTGAAATAAATTTTGAAATATCTTAGAAGAATATTTCAAAAAAGATTATATATTCAAACTGTAATTCATGCTAAGAAACCATTTTAGTAGAAATGTTAATTACAGAAAAATTATCAGTTTTATATTTGGGTATTTCTCCATTTACTTTTGCTTTTTACTTATCACTTTTCCAATATATTTGTAAATGTGTTTTCTTTCATCTATATAGCTCCATTAATTAGAAGGGCCTTTCTCTTGCCCTCCATGCAAAGTGCTACCAACATTGAACTTACTGCCATTTGCTCAGCAGTAACTGGGGTGGGTTATACCAATTCCAAATATAAACATATCTTGGATAAGGTTAAAAGATCTCTTTTTCCTGCCACCACTTTACATGTTCCAAAGGACTGCACAATAGTCCATCAAATTTAAACAAAATGTTCGTTTTGTTTAAATTTGTTCATACTGGGATGTTAAAAAAGGTTTTTTTGTGTTGAGTCCATCCATCACTACCATTCTGTGGCTGCATCACTGCCAGCATTTGCCACATTTTTAGACAACACCTGTTACATTTACTGGTCATCCCATGTTCAAGTCTCAGGAGACTTCTATGCAATGACAGGGATGCCACTTTCATACTAGAGAAGTTGGGTGTATACTCTATCCCAGGTGTGTCAAACTCATTTAAACTATGGGCCATTAATGCAACTGGTAAGATTTATGTGAGCCATATCACATTTACAACTTTTCTTAAAATTATAATTTAAAGTGAGAATGCAGGAATGGGCTATTAAAACACATTATTTAATTCAGTGAATCCAACTCAACAACTTTTATTTTATTTATTGTACATATTTATAAAATTAAAATTAATTGCTTTTATCGGAAACTTGTCAGCACTTTATTCCTACTACTAGTTTTCCAATATCTGATTCAAAGATGGAACAAACAATCTTCATTATGGCAGACAGATGTTTATCAGTTATTCTTGATCTGTAAGCCATTTTATTTAATTTCATGCATGAAAGTAATTGCTCACATAAGTACATATTTCAAAAAAAACCTAAAATTTGCACATCAAACTTTTTAATGTCTTGGTAATTTTTACCTAAATAGGAATATATTTTGGGAGTTTTTACTTTTCGATATTTGTCTTTTAAAACCGAATCATTCTGGAAATCAATCAATTCAGTTGTATTGAAGTCGGAGCTTTTTCAATTCCAAAGGAAAAAGATCCAATGAAAAGAGAGAAAATTTCTTGTAACTCTTTGAAATCATCACATTTATCAAATTCGTTTTTTTTTGTTTCATCAATTTTATCAACATATCAACTTCCGTCAGCCCTTTGACCCTTTATACCCCTCCTGTTCCCCACCGGGTATATTGCCCCTCCAGGCCTAACGGATTATGGAACGTTCAGGAATCTTACCAAAGGGCATTGTGTCCAATATTAAATATTTTATGACGAGTGATTGTCACAAAAGCAATGACATGATGGTTTCTTGCTATTTTCTTCGTAACACATTGTTCTGTTTTTTATATTATTGCAGAGCATTGTGGTTGGGGGCCATGAAAAAACACATCGGCCCACGGGCTGCCAGTTTGACACCCGTGCTTTAGCCCATTAGAAAATACATCTGGCATTTGCACCCACTACATAGGAGCGACAACTAGAATGTTGTCTTGACACATCTCCGAATACCAACATTCCATCATGGTAGGCAGGTGTGACACTGAAGTGTGACAACACCAACACACCCTGCTGTGGAACTGTGTGGTGATGCTCTGATGTTGTGATCATAGGAGCCTGGTATACATTAGGGAGACCTTTCTTACCATATTATTAAATCCATGCAACTCCCCCACACTTGAGTTGCCTGCAATGTGGGTCAACTTACATAAAAGACTAAAACATCATCTCTAGCTTCACTCTCAGCACCTAATCTACTCATTATGGCGCATGTGCATTACCACCATGCACACTTTAGTTTAAATTCTTTACGTTTGTTTATTCTAAATATAATTTTGTTCTAAAGGACTAAAGCTGTTAATTTTAGTTTAAAAAGTTTGTTTGAAAGGTTTATTTGTGTTTATATCTGCCTGAGGATGATATCTTATTACATGTCGAAAGCACTAGAGAATAAAGCGTTATTTGTACATATTTAATGCCTTTTGTGACAATTCTTCTCTTCCTTAAGTAAAAGATTGATGTGACATCCAACATTGATTTTGATTTTCTTATTTTAAATAAATTTTACAACCTTCTTTTTAACCCTAATGCTAATGTAGCTAGGTTCAGATAGGGAATTCCCAGTTTTACCGAACTTTGATTGTTTACTTTTATATAAATACTTTTATAGTTCCATTCATTCTGATTGGCTGTACCTAACAGTTCCACTACACATTACTCAACCAAATTTGTTTTTTTTTTAACCCCATCTTTGAGGCTTGCCATTTCTTTCAGATCCTTTCTCTATTGGTCAATGTGCGCTTTGTGGAACACTTTTATATCATTTTTTATATTTTAAACACATTTGTAAATAGTTGCTTTATAACACATAATTTTTTGGTTATATTTAAATATATATTTATATTATCTCTATTGATTTTTATTCTTTGTTGTTTGTATTGTAATCCTTTGTCACAGGCATTATTTTCAGGGGAGGATATCAATTGTTTTATGACATTTTCTTTTGTATAATTTAAAAAAAAAAAACAGTTTTAATATAGAAAATCAGTCAGTTGATTTATTATTATTATAAATATTAGTAATAATTGATACTAATTTCAGGTTTNTCTAGAACGTTTGCAATAATTCTATAATCGAACAAATATGCAGTAACAAATTCGAATTTAAAACGGTTCAAACATTTAATTAAAAAATCGTAATACGTAAATATCGTACATTTGGAAATTAAGTTATTACCACCAGAAACAAAAAATCTCATTTAAAATAGTACAGTAGAAGCCATTCTTCCGGTTAAGCCTTAATACTCTTTCTCTCCCCCCCGCTGGGGAATTTCGAAAAATACCTTCGAAGTGTGCATTCTCATGGCATTCCTACCAGAATGCAGATAAAAACAAAAAATTGCATCTAAAATAGTACAGTAGAAGCCGTTCTTCCGGTTAAGACTTAATCCTCCCCCTCTCCCCCCGCGGGGGAATTTCGAAAAATCTCTTCTTAGTGTGCGTTTTCATGACGTACCCTAACTGTGTACCAAATTTCACCACTTTAGGTTCAGCAGTTTGCTCTAGGCGATGATGAATCAGTGAGTGAATGAGTCAGTCAGTCAGGACTAGCAATTTTATATGTGTTACAGTTAAAACCCGTTTTTAGTTAGAACGCGTTTTAACTAGTTGAAACTAGTTTATACTGAATGTCTTTGTTAAAACCCGTTTTGTCTAGTTAAAACTAGTTTTAACTCAAATTCATTTTTGACTAGCAGTAAATTCTAGTTTTAACTAGACAAAACCGGTTTTGTCTAGTTAATTTACTGCTGTACATGTTTTGACTTTAGATAAAACTAGTTTTAACTTTTAACATTAGTTAAAACTAATTTTAGCTACATAAATATGTTTGGGGGAAATAAAGTTATGTATAGTGATTCGGCGGAAGATGCCTAACATTTTGCTTATGAAGAAAATTACAGCGCTAATTTGAGTTTAGGAGCCCTCTAATGAAAATATCATATTCTGGAGTATGTCTTTCAAATAAAAGTTTGGAGTTTATTTTAAAAAATTCTATACTGTGTTTGCAATGACGACTTTTTCACTGTCTGGCATTTTAAGCATCTCACCCCAAGTATCTGGGTGAGATGCCAAATGCCATTAGGGTAAGATAACAAATATAATTGCTTAAAATTAATTTTTGAATTTCTTAACCAAATTTAATTTATTGCATATGTAGTACAAAGTACTTCATAGTAAGTATAACAGCACAGTATAAGTATTGTTAAGTTTCCGCCCGTTCTAACGTGTTCTATAGCTAGCTGAAAGCTTTTTTCAGTCCAAAAACTTTTTTGAGAAGTCCTTATATAATTTCTATGCATATCCTGCAATAAAACGAGAAAACAAAAGTTTATTAAAAATAGGCATATTGGAAATCAATTAACAAAAAATAGGCACGTTACCCCAAGAAAAATGTGGCATATTTTCCATTTGTTGGGGTAAGATGCCTAGTAGAGTCACGTGCTCCAGCATGTCCGATCGGGATCGGCGGTAGCTGACAATGGAAACTTTAGAACCTTAACTACATCACACATTAATTGTTTTTAGCAATTTTTAATAAATTCCATTTTAACTTTTAGTTTAAAATTATTCTAGAAACATTTCACAACAAAAACTTCGTTCTTATCTAGCTTTTATTCTTCTCGGATGTAGAAAATGAAGTAACGGTAGCCAACTACAGCTTTCCGCACTCAATATTGGCCCAACGATTCATCATACAAATACATGACAATATGTGACGTCACCGTTTGAAAATATCAAAAATTAGGCATCTTCCCCCGCTTACCATCTTACCCCGAATCACTCTATGCGTTGCAGTCAAACCAGTTTTTAGTTAGGATGCGTTTTAACTAGTTAAAACTAGTTTATACTGGATGTGTTTGTTAAAACCCGTTTTGTCTAGTTAAAACTAGAATTTACTGCTAGTCAAAAATGAATTTGACTTAAAACTAGTTTTAACTAGACAAAACGGGTTTTAACAAAGACATTCAGTATAAACTAGTTTCAACTAGTTAAAACGCGTTCTAACTAAAAACGGGTTTCGACTGTAACATATATATAGATATCACTAGTATATATTTGAAAAATTTTAAATGTTCTTATTTTGCAAAAATTTATTAGAATTTTGAATTTTATAAATTATAACTTACATACATATGCATTTAGAAGAATCTAGCATTGTTCTTTAATTTTACAGAGACCGCATTACAACTATTTGGCCAGGAATCAGAGATCATTTATATAGTTTAATTATGGAAGCAGCTGCCGGGGAGCATTATTTTCTGTTGGAACGTGGAGTTGTTGGCATTTTAAGAATCGTTATTCGAATGGCTCGAAGAGAAGAACTGATACCTCAGGTACATTTACTGTTTCATTTATTATTAGTAAAAGATGGATTTATTTATTTAAAACTAAGCTAATTAACAATATATTATTTTTCTAATAAGAAAAGCAAGTTTATTTTGAGAATAAATCATTCCTCCTGATTTAATGAAAGAATTTATAAGTGTATTGATAAACATAAGTAGTTTATCAAATGTGATAAAAATAGTCTTGGGTTCATTTTTTCATATATATAATATTTGTTTAATTTGATATTTTTGAAATTAATTCACATTTGAAATAAATTTTGAAATATCTTAGAAGAATATTTCAAAAAAGATTATATATTCAAACTGTAATTCATGCTAAGAAACCATTTTAGTAGAAATGTTAATTACAGAAAAATTATCAGTTTTATATTTGGGTATTTCTCCATTTACTTTTGCTTTTTACTTATCACTTTTCCAATATATTTGTAAATGTGTTTTCTTTCATCTATATAGCTCCATTAATTAGAAGGGCCTTTCTCTTGCCCTCCATGCAAAGTGCTACCAACATTGAACTTACTGCCATTTGCTCAGCAGTAACTGGGGTGGGTTATACCAATTCCAAATATAAACATATCTTGGATAAGGTTAAAAGATCTCTTTTTCCTGCCACCACTTTACATGTTCCAAAGGACTGCACAATAGTCCATCAAATTTAAACAAAATGTTCGTTTTGTTTAAATTTGTTCATACTGGGATGTTAAAAAAGGTTTTTTTGTGTTGAGTCCATCCATCACTACCATTCTGTGGCTGCATCACTGCCAGCATTTGCCACATTTTTAGACAACACCTGTTACATTTACTGGTCATCCCATGTTCAAGTCTCAGGAGACTTCTATGCAATGACAGGGATGCCACTTTCATACTAGAGAAGTTGGGTGTATACTCTATCCCAGGTGTGTCAAACTCATTTAAACTATGGGCCATTAATGCAACTGGTAAGATTCATGTGAGCCATATCACATTTACAACTTTTCTTAAAATTATAATTTAAAGTGAGAATGCAGGAATGGGCTATTAAAACACATTATTTAATTCAGTGAATCCAACTCAACAACTTTTATTTTATTTATTGTACATATTTATAAAATTAAAATTAATTGCTTTTATCGGAAACTTGTCAGCACTTTATTCCTACTACTAGTTTTCCAATATCTGATTCAAAGATGGAACAAACAATCTTCATTATGGCAGATAGATGTTTATCAGTTATTCTTGATCTGTAAGCCATTTTATTTAATTTCATGCATGAAAATAATTGCTCACATAAGTACATATTTCAAAAAAAACCTAAAATTTGCACATCAAACTTTTTAATGTCTTGGTAATTTTTACCTAAATAGGAATATATTTTGGGAGTTTTTACTTTTCGATATTTGTCTTTTAAAACCGAATCATTCTGGAAATCAATCAATTCAGTTGTATTGAAGTCGGAGCTTTTTCAATTCCAAAGGAAAAAGATCCAATGAAAAGAGAGAAAATTTCTTGTAACTCTTTGAAATCATCACATTTATCAAATTCGTTTTTTTTTGTTTCATCAATTTTATCAACATATCAACTTCCGTCAGCCCTTTGACCCTTTATACCCCTCCTGTTCCCCACCGGGTATATTGCCCCTCCAGGCCTAACGGATTATGGAACGTTCAGGGATCTTACCAAAGGGCATTGTGTCCAATATTAAATATTTTATGACGAGTGATTGTCACAAAAGCAATGACATGATGGTTTCTTGCTATTTTCTTCGTAACACATTGTTCTGTTTTTTATATTATTGCAGAGCATTGTGGTTGGGGGCCATGAAAAAACACATCGGCCCACGGGCTGCCAGTTTGACACCCGTGCTTTAGCCCATTAGAAAATACATCTGGCATTTGCACCCACTACATAGGAGCGACAACTAGAATGTTGTCTTGACACATCTCCGAATACCAACATTCCATCATGGTAGGCAGGTGTGACACTGAAGTGTGACAACACCAACACACCCTGCTGTGGAACTGTGTGGTGATGCTCTGATGTTGTGATCATAGGAGCCTGGTATACATTAGGGAGACCTTTCTTACCATATTATTAAATCCATGCAACTCCCCCACACTTGAGTTGCCTGCAATGTGGGTCAACTTACATAAAAGACTAAAACATCATCTCTAGCTTCACTCTCAGCACCTAATCTACTCATTATGGCGCATGTGCATTACCACCATGCACACTTTAGTTTAAATTCTTTACGTTTGTTTATTCTAAATATAATTTTGTTCTAAAGGACTAAAGCTGTTAATTTTAGTTTAAAAAGTTTGTTTGAAAGGTTTATTTGTGTTTATATCTGCCTGAGGATGATATCTTATTACATGTCGAAAGCACTAGAGAATAAAGCGTTATTTGTACATATTTAATGCCTTTTGTGACAATTCTTCTCTTCCTTAAGTAAAAGATTGATGTGACATCCAACATTGATTTTGATTTTCTTATTTTAAATAAATTTTACAACCTTCTTTTTAACCCTAATGCTAATGTAGCTAGGTTCAGATAGGGAATTCCCAGTTTTACCGAACTTTGATTGTTTACTTTTATATAAATACTTTTATAGTTCCATTCATTCTGATTGGCTGTACCTAACAGTTCCACTACACATTACTCAACCAAATTTGTTTTTTTTTTAACCCCATCTTTGAGGCTTGCCATTTCTTTCAGATCCTTTCTCTATTGGTCAATGTGCGCTTTGTGGAACACTTTTATATCATTTTTTATATTTTAAACACATTTGTAAATAGTTGCTTTATAACACATAATTTTTTGGTTATATTTAAATATATATTTATATTATCTCTATTGATTTTTATTCTTTGTTGTTTGTATTGTAATCCTTTGTCACGGGCATTATTTTCAGGGGAGGATATCAATTGTTTTATGACATTTTCTTTTGTATAATTTAAAAAAAAAACAGTTTTAATATAAAAAATCAGTCAGTTGATTTATTATTATTATAAATATTAGTAATAATTGATACTAATTTCAGGTTTTGCATTCATTAAAAATGTTACTGCTGCTAAAATCACCAACACTTCTATTTGTATCTTCTCAAATTGTATGTGCTTTGTATGAATTGTTACATTCAAATGGTGGAAATATACATTCTTCTGAAGATTGGTCCATAATATTTATGTTGTTGGAATGTGCAGGAGCTGGTTCGAAACCTCCGAGATCATTACACATAACATCTGATCTTACAAGTGGAGATACTGGTAAAGAAACTAAATTTTATAATACTTAACTTAAATTTGTGAAATATTAGATTTAATGTATTAATATAATCTTTATAGGAGCACAATCAGATGGGGAGCTAAATACAGGTCACGAAGAAATATATAATGTAGATCGTGGTTATACATCCGATAGTGAGTTATATGATAAACAAGGTACAAGTGGACCACCTAGACATTACAAAATTAATCAAGAAAATATTAATAATGCAACAGGATGGATTCTGGTAAATAATTTTTGAACAAAACTGATTAGAATAAGATGGAATTATTAGTGTATTTTTATAGTAAATGCATATTAAATAAAAATCTTTGAATTTTAGATGAGTGACATTATAAATATTTTTATTATAAACTTTCATTCTGTATAATTGAATGCTAGACTGGACTAGCTCTAGATTTTCTGCCACTTCAATGAATTTGTTTGTGATGTCTGCATTTTAAAAAGTTGGATTTTTTAAATTTCACTTGTGTGTAATTTATGTATTTTTTATGGAATTATTTTTTTTTGTGTATTGCTATCTTTGAAAATTTATCATCCCAAACAGATGCTTGCTTTATTGGCCCTAGAGCTGGTTTTGATGCTAGATGAAATTGAAATGATTCTTTATGATTTTAAAAGATTCTCTTTCCCTGATCTCTAGCCTTTAATTGGTCGGTTTCCTGTATCTAAGCAGATAACAGACCATTTTGGGCTACCAAAGGTTTAATTCGACACTGTGTTTTAATCTGATCAAGGGAAATTAATCATACCTTGAAACTCCTGCTCGTATTTAATGTTTTGAATTCTTATAAGTCTGACACACAATCTCAGCGCTGCATCTCCTTTTAAGGTTATTGAAAAACTTATTTTTCTCTCTTGATTAATAATTTTATTATTTTCCGACTTTATTTAGGTTTTCTTCCAATTTTACGAGTGTTAGAATCAAATCCCAATTCCTTGATTTGACACTTTTATGTATTTTTAACATGTGAGCTCGAGTATTGCTTGGGCCTCACACGCTATTGTTTTTTATGAGAGTTTTTTATCAAATTAGTTAAATTGTTCTAAATTTTTATTGGACCGATTTGACTGGTAAAATTTTTCAAAATACTATTGGATGTTTTTTATGACATCAGCAAGTTTTTTTTTTTTTGTTTTGTTTTTTATTCAGTAGAATTTTTTATATATACCTTTTCAGCCCACCCCATATTACAATAGCATAAGAATCAAAAATTTCATGTTATATTTAAATAGATGTGGTAAAATAGTTCCCCTCCTGCTTAAAACCAACTTACCCTAGGCATACATGTAAACACATGGCAGTCACCAGCTGTTCTCAAAAAAAGGTCAGCTGGTTTGTAAACAATGTAGACTGCAAGTGTGAATGTTAGTGTGCTGTCAAATGAAAGAATAACAATTTCTGCAGCTATATTTATCAAATAAAAGCATTTTTTTTAGATTATTTAAAATTTTTTATATAGTTTTTCTATAAAAACATATATTTGGGGGTATTTATTTCACGGCAATTATTTCCTGGCAATTTTTTTGGCCGTCAGATTCACTTTTAAGTGGAAATAATTATTCACTATGCAGTTCTCTGGAAATAATTATTTAATATAAAAAATCAATAGATTAAAAATTTCCTGAGTGGAAATTAATTAGGCCTTGGGAACTCAACTCATTAATACAGAAATATATATGCTATTTAGAATAGAATGCTTGCTCATTTTAGCAATAATAAATTTCAATAGTAAAATTTTTTTATTACTATTGAGAATATTAATAATTAGAATTTATTGATTTATAAATACAGTAGAGCGTCGTTTATCCGAAAGCTGGTTATCCAAAACATCCGTTATCCGAAAGCATTCCAGTCGGCAAATTAAAATTTTCGCTAGTGCTGTGGCGCTGCAATCTTCGGCTATTTCTCGGGCTACTCAAATATTTTACGTTTTTGATACTAAATTAACATTTGAAGTATAATTTTTTATTGTTTTTATATTTTTCAATAAATTTATTTTGTTTGTACAAAATAAAAAAATAATTTTTAATGATACAATAGCCTTTGTTAGGCTTAACATCGACAAAAATTCAACGCGAAGCGACACGCAACGGAGAGAAATTTCAACATGGGATAAATTAATATATTTTTTCGTACATGATTCATTATCCGAAAAATAAGTTATCCGAACTACCCCAGTCCCTAATTGATTCGGATAAACGACGCTCTACTATAATTTTGAATTGATTTTAAAAATCAAGTGTAATCAAAGTAAAACTGTTAACATCTGGTATTGTCATCATTTTGTTGTCTGGTTATTGTCTTTTTCAAAGAAAATATGATTAATTTAAATTGTGTCATTTTAAAATAATTGTTTTAAGAATTTTTAAAATTATCAAATATTTATTTTAGGTTAATAAAGAAGGAGAAGTAGAATCAGTTCCTATACGTCCTCTCCCAGTCAATCAGTACAATATAGTTCTTGAGCAGGAATTGCTACCTCATGATCCATTTGCTTTTACAAAAGCTTGTGAATGTATAGCATTTTTAATTCGTGATGCTGCTCATATAACAATGGAAAATTTTGAAAGTTGTGTCCATTGTTTAAGAGTTTATATTGAGGCTAGCATGAATGGAGGTAAATAACTGATTTAAAAAAATATTATTAATTAATCAATTTTATTGAAATTGTGATATGATTTATTTTGTACTAATTTGAAATATTGTAAATATTGTAGGTTATAATTTGGAAAAGAGGCTTTCTCGAAATAAAAACATTAAAGAAAAGAGATTGGTCAGGTCGTCCAAGTGGAAAGATGATTCTTCTCATATGAGACGAACTCGCTCCAGTCCAAGGCATTCTGGAAATGGAAATCAACAGGATGATGATAAAATAGATCTGCTACCATTATNTAAAGTCATTAAAATCTATAATTTTTTTATTTAAAAATAAAATCATTTAATTTTATATATATTTTTTATAATTATAGTTACAAGTTTTTGAAATTTTGTTTGCATTATTGCATAAATTACAGTATGATGACTTCATATTTAAATAAGAAAGATAAGAAAAACTAAAGCTTTTTGAATAGGAATGTGGAAAAAGAATATTATATTCTTATTGAACTAGTTACCATAATTTTGTGTGTATAAGAGTATATTCTTATAGATTGGGCAAAATGGCACTATATTCTGCAAAGTAACTAAAAATACTCACCATTTTAAAAAACTTTTTTATAGTTTCAGAAGTTTTTTTTATTTTTAATAATGGTTACCACAGAGATACCACTGAATTACTGTTTTGGTACATTTACATTTAATTTACAATGATGCATTGGTGCAGTTCTCTTATAAGCCCAAACAAGCTGTCAAACATAAGAGCATGTTCTTATTTGTGTGTAAATAAGCGTAAATAAACTAAGTTTTTATTTAAAGTATATATTTAACATTAGATAAACTTTTGAACAGTATGTATTATGTATGTACTTCTCAAAACAGTATCAATTCAAATAAGCATTATAGCTGATTAGATAAGTTAATTGAATTAAAGTAAGTAATATGAACATAATAAAATCCTTAAATGATGTTCTATAATTTAAATTTAAGCTGCTGCTATTTTATTACATTGTAATGTTTGAATTATAGTATTTAGTATTTCAAAATAAAACTGAATGATGAGGAGTTACATTTTATGGCATCACAAAACAGTTCACAGACAAGTATTGCAGCATTGCAGATGTATTTCATATCTTGTTTTATATGGAAAAAGCAATATCTGTATAAAATTTTTTTAAATCTAGTAGTAATTTTTATTAGACAAATGTTTTTAACTGTATTAGTAGCCATCAAATCAGGTTTGAATATAGACATTAAGAACATTAACAGCAGGCTTTATGGAATAATTTTAAAATAACAACATATTATAAAATTAATGAATATAAAAATTAAAAATAATAAAATAAAATGAGCTTAATGAATAAAAAATTAACAGTAGCTTGATGAATGACATTTAAAATTAACAGTAACTCAATAAATATAATAAACATAAAGACAAACGATGTAATTACATATGTACAGTACATTTGTACGATGTAATTACATATATACAGTTACCTTTGTATTTATATCTGTAATTAAGTGTCTGAACACATTACTGCTTATTCAAAATATACCATGTATTAGACAATACGTGGTTTGTGCAGATACTTGTCAGTCTGTCTATAAATTTCAGTGATCTCGTGTTTTGTAAGTGCATGTTCAGTGATCTTCGATGGTGGTGGCTTTATCCTGTAAATCTCCACACTCACCTTATCATCTTTTTGCCAATAACTTAGCAAAATAATATAAACGTACTTATGAACTTTCTGCTTTTTGGCAAATTTACAGGTGAATGCTAACTTAGGTTCTTTTTCTCAACAGTTAAGATTACATTAATTAAGCATCAAACAAAACATCAACATCGACCTTTGCTGTGGCCTGAGACTGTCTCAAATTAATCTTGGCAACAAGTAAAAGATCATTCAGGATACGAGGATGAAGGTTCAAAACCAATTGGAATGTTTGATTGAAGGGCAAATCTTATAAATACTAAAGACTCAGAAAATTTTTCAGTCAGTAACATCCAAACCTGCAGCATACATCCATCAACTCCACTGACACACTATATACTTTTGGATTCAGCACTATCACCTTTTTCACAATTATGAACACCTGCTGGTTTTATTTAGTGTGTTAAAATTTTTCTTTTCTCTTTGGACTCTGCCACTTGTGTGAGCTTTTAGATAAGGTTTGAAATTAATTTAATTGCATATCATATAGGGGAATATAATTGTTACAACTAAATCTGAACAAAGGTTGTGTAAGTTATGTAAGAGAGAGGAGGAGAGAAATGTTGTTATCTAAACAAAGTGATGCGGAGGTGAGAAAAGGCATCCGGGTTCGACTCTTGCATATGTTGACAATATGTCAATGTCAACCGAGAGGTCTTGACACTGGTGCTCGTAAACAACAGATTGAGGTTAGGGTAGATAGAAAAAGGGAAAGGTTTGATGATCAGGGAGACATCACGTACGATTGTTAAAATTCTAAATTGACAGAGAAAGGAAACAACAGGCTAAATTATGAGTACAGGTTTCATAGTTTTGTCAAAATCTCTCTGTCAGAGTCAAAGGATGGTGTCGGATAGACCGTCTAAAATGGACCTTTCTTGCAACCCGAACTGGTCTTGGCTTGGAGTCAGTGGCAGAACCATCAAGAAGCAGTATAGGAGACTGAGGACCAAAAGTGCCATTGACCCCTGCCTATTTCAGTCCATTCAATTTCAACCTTCACGCACCTGTCCCGGGGCTACTGATTTTCCTTCTATGATGTTATCACACTGTCGCAAACAGTTCAACGAGCTTTTGAACAGCGTGTTATGAACTTACCTTTGTGGACATGGATTATCTTGCATTCTGTATTTGGAACCCTATTATGTAAGAAATCTCTCACAATAAATAGATTTTATATAAGACACTTGTCGTTTTTGCTTCCTCTGCACCACCCACATACACAAATCCTAGATCATCCTGATGCAGAATTAATGT
Organism: Centruroides sculpturatus; assembly: GCF_000671375.1. NCBI lineage: Eukaryota > Metazoa > Arthropoda > Arachnida > Scorpiones > Buthidae > Centruroides > Centruroides sculpturatus. The sequence continues at coordinate 125,490 of NW_019385845.1, read as the reverse complement.
TCCTTCCAACAGTTGGCCACTCACACTTGTCACCTGCTGCACCAAACCCATCCTTTCATTTCTTGAAGTGGACAATCAGTGAAGAAATGGCCAATCAAACAAGCCCAGAACAGCTTGATTGTTGAACTATTGTGCCATTTAACATGTAAAATTTGAGGTAGATTGTACATTCTCTCTCTCTCTCTCTCTCTCTCTCTCTCATGTATAAATGGTAATTGAGCAAAAAGACAAGTTGCCTCTTCTTGACCTCACTCACCCACATGCATGGCCTTTCTGACTATGCCATTCTAATACAATCCTAAGTTCTGATCTTATAAACCAAAAAAATTCAGCAAAAGAAATGTAAAATTTAATGAGAAACTAATGTTTTTGACTGCTTTTAGCAATCATCATTAGGTTACAACTGTTCTAAAAATGAACATACTAATTGAACAACAAAATTTTTAAAAACAAGATAGTATCTGATTGGTTAGTGAAGCAAGTGTGACTATCGATGTTAATCAATTACAAAAATTGATATACTGGATTTCATAAAAGGCCCACCATGCTTGTGACAGGATGTTATTGTCCTTGTAATTAATTGCCATGTCTTTTTTACATACTTTGTATATCTACAGTTATTCCAAGTGGCTTGATATGATTGATGTCTCAAGTGATGTATGAGATAAGCACATCACAATAGAAACTTTAAAATGCAGTGATATTTTTCATTTTTGAACATTTTTGGTCATTTTTTTATCAATTTTTTTTAAGATAAAATGACAATTGAATGACAGTTTTCATTTGAAATGAATGGAACATAAACATATTTCTGATAAATATTGGAATATAACCTAACCAGTCATTTAACAAAGACAATCTAATACCAGTAGATTATGACACCACACTTAAGTCCATGTATGAACTAATTTCACAATGCAGAAATAGATTATCCTCAAAATGCCACAATTCTCTGATTTATCAGTTGTCTATTACAGCCATGTGCAGTCACAATGTTCTTAATGCACTCTAGTTCTTCCATCCATCCTGCTTGCCCTACTTGAACAGTGTGTATATGCTCTTTGAACCACTTCTGTAAATTCTGTCACTTTATAATAGTTTTGGTCATTGGAATTTACTAGAATACATAATGATAGATGTGTATCCTTGCAATATACCCATATTAATACCTGGTTTTGTCTGAACTGTAACTGTGACATGTATATCCAGAAATAAGGCACACATCTGTTGTATTTAGAGGATTTGATCCCGGGATCCCGACCACTTTTCAGTCCCAAAATTTTCGGGATTAAGTTTTTTTAATCCCGAGATTTTCGGGATTGACATCATTTTTTAAAAAGTTGCAAAATAGACTGCATGAAGCGAAACGTTCAGTGCCAGTGCTTTTAACAGAATTGCTTGCCTATCATTTTAATATAAAATACAAGAAATTTTATTCCAAGCAAGCAGCAGAAATTAACCTAGCGGGCTTGCGATGCTTGCTTGGAATAAAACTTCTTGTATTTTCAACTAAAATGATAGGCAAGCAGTTCTCACTGGGTTACTTGGTAATATACTTCATTTTTGTATTTTTGAATTTTCGCGGGCGCCAATCGATTTTCTGGCGCAGTCAAGAGCACTACTCAGTGCGTTTTACCTGTCAATGTGTCAGCCATCTTGTTTTGCCAGTGTGGTTAATATAGACCCGACGCCTCTCGCTTAGGGGGGTCGACCTTAGGTGAAAAGGTTACGACCCCCGCCTTGCCCGTGATCTGTCAGGATGATGCGAGAAAGTCTTTTTACGTTTGGGAGTAGTGGTTTGCTGGATGCTGAGAGACTCACACAGAGACCGAATTTACAAAATTAACGTGTTTATTTTTAGAAAGGCATGCTTACAATGATCGAAACAATCGGGATTGTAGCCTTTACTCCTACAATCCCGATCTGTGTCGACCGGACTGTTTTCTTCCAACCTCCCCGTGTCCTCGAAGCTATAACTAGAACGGGCTTATAAGTATTTACTAACGATTCCTCCAACTTCCATCAAACCTAAACGCGTTTTCTCAGCAGCTGCATATATGTGCAACAAATTGAGAAGCAGACTTGGTGATGAGACACAGGATGCGTTGTTATTTCTCAGATCATATTTTCGCAATTCAAATTAGAATGTTCCTATTAGATTAGTTTTCTTTATATTTAAGAAAAATGTGACTGATTAATATTATTTTTAAATACTTTTTGCTAAGAAACTTATCTTACTACCTACTTACTAGGTTGCTATATGAAAGTAGTCTATTTAGTCGATGTTAAGAGAGATTTTTGTTAATTTTCAACGTTTATTTGCATAGTTTGTTACATAAAGGTTTTTTCAATTTATGTGAGTTTAAAGAGATCTCAGTGATGCTTAAAAAAGAATAAATTTAACATGAAGACTGAGTGATTTTAAGTCTGGTTAGTCTGACTCTGAGTCTGATTAGTTAGAGTGATTAAATTAGCTAGGTGTATACTGTAAAATATGTTGATTTTTGTCTAAATTTTGAATTTTTGATTTCTGTAAGATTTTCTTATTTTTTATTAACCCTCAATACCGAAATAATCCCGGGATCCCGGGATTGAATAAGTATAATCCCGAAATCCTGGGATTAGAAATAAGGACCGGGATCGAATTCCCTAGTTGTATTATATATACAGGGACAGGCAAAAGTAGCTATACAGTTGAGAATCTGAGAAATACAAATGTTTGGTATGCATTATTATTAATATTTTTATTATCTTTTATTAGTTCATATTCCTTATTTATGATTTAGTTTGTACATAAAAATAAATGTTTTTTTTACCCATTTTCTCCCTGTATGTTTTTTCCATAACAACAACTGTATACCTACNCCGACGAGAGCGCACTACATGACCTCACTCATACGCCGATTGCCAACGACTGACGCTTCCTGCAGGCGGGAAAAAATTCAGGGCTGTGCATGACTGTCCCCTCCACAACTCCACCGAAGAAGGCCTCTCTCGCATCATTGGTTTACGCGGAAAATAAAAAGGTCCGATACTTTTTGAACAGACCTTGTATATATCATTAACACTGTCTTATTAAAAAAAAATTAGCAAATTTTTAACAAGTTAAGCACAGCTTTAATTTTGAAACATCTGTGATAAGGGAAAATGAGTCAAGACATTTTTTAATTATAAGAATACAAAATATTTGAATTTACTTTGATTCAAAGCTTTGTAAACAATTTCATCATATATTATTACTTTTGTATATTTATTTCAGTTGTTAGATTTGATGCATACCTTGCATACTCGAGCAGCTTCTATTTTCAATTCCTGGTTAGAAGAAAAGTCAAAAGACGATCAGGATGCAGAAGTTGAAAATCAAAAAAATGATGCAGTTATTCAAATCGACGGAGGATTATGGACAACTTGTTGGTGTCCTCTTCTTCAAGGTTAGTATACTTTAAGCAACAGGTAATCATTTAATGCAATAAAATATCGATAAAAAATTTGTTCTCAAAGGAACATCTCTATTTTTTCATTTTTTATGCTAGTTTTTTTCCTATAGAAATTTCAGAAGGCAGATTTGAATCAGATATATTTATTAATTCTTATATTAAAAAATAATAAAAAAATATATATATATGTAAAACTTAGTGTCAGTAGGCATGACATTCACATTCATGAGCTAGCCTCTTTCAGGTCACTACAGAAGACAAGCTTTGAAGTAGGAACAAATACTACTCACGATAATTGGCTATAGCTGTGATGTGATATTGGCATCACTGCATCTCTCCAGCAGGAACACATGGTGCACTAGATTTTTCCAAATCTCATAGACATTTAATTACAGATCATATTTGATCAAAAATAAACCATTTTCTGAACAACTAAATTTTAAAGACACCAAATTTTATTATTTTGTTATTTTAAATTGTATATAACCAAAACGTACTGGAAGTAGAATAAGTTGGAAAATAAATTACATCGATATAAATCCATCTGGAGAGGTTGGAAATCTATAAAGCGCACATGAAAACCGGTTGTATAAACCATAGAGACGCCGACTCATTGTCCACTGCGTGGAGGTCCTTTTACAATTATTAATTTTTCACTATTTATTTAGTTTATTTGTTAATTTTTCATTAGTTCGTCCGCTAGGGCGTTTTCTGTTAATTTTTATTTTTATATTTGTTTTGAACGCATTTTATGTTCTATTTTTGGTAACTGAGGATGATCGTTGAAAAACGATTGAAAACATTTTTATTTTATTAAATTTTGCTGGATTTATATTGGTGTAATTTATTTTTCAATTTAAATTGTGTATTAAACCACAGTGCTAGAAACAAAGTAAAACTTACACCATAGTAAATTGAAATCAAAATTAATGATGTCACTGAGGTTAAACAGAAAATGTAAATCACATTATATTTGCTATACTTCAGGCAGTGGTGCACTGCATATCTTTAGTCACACAGTTTGCTCGAGGTTGTCCATTTGTGTGTGGAGCTGGCAGCATGGCATTACTTCACAACAAACTGTTCTTTGACTTTGGCCATTTTTCTTGCTTTGCGCATTATTTCTTCTGTTTTTTCTTTTTATTCCATAAATCATCATGGGAACCTAAGAAAGCTAGTGTAAGTCTAAAGGCACAAAGAAAAGAGTGAAAATAACAATAGAAGTGTAGAAGGAGATCATACAGAAGCATGAAAATGGAGTTTGTGTCTCAGATCTGGCATCACAGTTCATCTTAGTAAAGTCATTGATCTGTACCATTCTCAAGAACAAGAAGGCAATAAAGAATGCTAATGTTGCCAAAGGAGTGGCTATGATCACTAAGCAAAGATCGCAGACCTTAAAAAAAGTGGAAAAGTTGCTTTTGATTTGGGTCAATGAAAAGCAGTTGGCCAGTGACAGTATTTTGGAGACTATCATTTGTGAGAAAGCAAGGCTTTTGCACCAAAATTTACATAAGAAAATTCAGGCTCAAGTTTTGAGACTGATGTGAAAAGTTTAAGAAGCAAAGTAAGTGGCTTACACAGTGTGGTTCGGCATGGAGTGGTTTCAAATGTGAACAAAAAAGATACAGAAAAGTTTGTAAAAGAATCTGGTGTTTATATGACTGCTGTTTATATCCCTGAGTAAGTGCTTAATTGTGATGAAACCAGACTGTTTTGAAAAAAATGACAAACAGAACATACATAACCCAGGAGGAAAAGATTGAGCCAATGAAGGACAGTTGTAGATCAATTTTACAACTAATATTAATTATTTATGTGAAGAATTATTGTAAAATGCAATATGGAAGATGGTAAGAGATCAAACTAAATCCCTAATGTATAATATGACAGTATCAGTTGTTATTTTTGAATTTTAAAAGATTTTGAGATTTTAAAAATGCAATATTATGAATTTGGGAAAAATCTGAAATACTCTAATAATCTAACATAGATAAAATATTTTAAACTTTCTGGAAACCCTCAGGATTACCATTTATATCCTCAGTTTGAGGAAAGATGNGAATTAATATATATATATATATATAACTGTAATTTATTCTTTGAATTAAAATAGCTCAATATTTTAAATGTGTTCTTAACTATTCTGTACAAAAAAGAACAGTTGTCAATATTCCATGATTTTTAAAAACCTGAAGGTGGCCTGAAGAACAGGTTGAAAACATTTGTTACAGTTAATAAATAATTCTCAGTGAGATAAGGTGTTGTTGTGTAGGTTAAGCATCTAGCAGAGTATTAATTAAGTAATAAAAATTTGATAATCAACATTTAAATTTTAAAATTAATGAAGAAATAAAATAACTAATATAAAATGTCAAAGTTCAAGTTTCAAAAATACATTTCCATTCCATGGATAGACTGTCAACATCCCTACAATTTTGTTTTTTGTGAGGTTTAAACATTTCTATCATTTGCAAGTGATCAGGATTGTTAGGATTTTTATTGGATTGGATTATTGCTGAGTCTTCCCATGTGATTCTTATGACCTACTCCCTAGTGTAGTTGGCTAAGATCATGCTGTTTGTGTTCCTGTTAATTGTATATTAATGCTCCTTGAGTCTTTCAAGCTCCTTGCTGTAGCTCCCACATATGCATGTTTGACACTGAAAGCATTGATCTTCTAGAGTGATAGAGTAAACTCCTGGTGCAGTGGAATGGATTTTTTTAGATTTACCATTTCTGAGAATATTAAAAATTGTATGATTCCATTTATATGCTATTCTCACATCCTTGTGAATTTCTTCAAGTGTGGGAAAGTAATTTACCCTGCACTGCCTTATGGTATTCTCTTGTGAAGATGCATTTGTTGTCCAATTATTTGCTGAAATTAGATTATTTATTATTGTTGATGGATAATTGTGCTGTGTGACAAGTTTATCAATGTATTCTAATTCCTCTACTGTGTCCATAATACTTGTACAGTGTATGCACTCTCTTTTAATTAAATCTGCTAATTAAAAGAGAGTACATGACAATTAAACCATAAACTAGACATTAAAATTACTGCAAAGTACAGTCCTAAATTTATAAAAATTACTATAGGTAGATAAGAAACAAAATAAAGTAAGAAATATAGAATGTCTTACAGAAGAGGGTCATAAACAAATATAATACCTAGGTTAAGATTTGGAATTTTAATGGTCAATATTGCATTGATGTATTCAAAGATTTTATTAACATTTAAGGATGGGAAAACATTAATAAAATACCATCTCTTTATGGTTACTTCTAGAAATGGGCATGGTTGTAAGGCCTTATGAACAGATTAGATTAGTTGATTCTCATACACAAGTAAATTTGTGTCCTTGTCAAAAAGAACATTTTCAAATTTAATTAAGTTCCCCAGTTTAGTATGTATAACTTTCTTCGTCGAATGTATAGCTTTTTGAAGGCAAAGATGCTTTAACTTAGGTAATAAGGATTCACATCCTACCGGGAGCCAAATACAGTATATAGACATTAGAAATACTTTGTAATTTATGCATTCCACCAAGAAGTTGAATTTAAGAAAGTTGAAAAGTTGAACAAAAGCTAGAGCGAAATTGGTTCTAGCTTTTGTTAAGGCTAGCACCAGTCTTCTATAAAAGTTAGCCGGCATAGCTTAATTAGCTCAAACTCTGCAAGCCTGGAATATATTATACAAAATAGCAACAAATTGAACCTTAAAAGAAAATCCAGGATAATTAATTGCAATCTCTAACGTTTTCAATCTACTTAGGAGATCTTCCTCAGGATTCTTTAAATAGGAATGTGTAAATTAGAACGTTTTTAAAAATTATTTAAAAATGTATAAACAAGAATTTTTCAACTAATTCTCTTAAAAATTTTAAATTGATTAAATCAAATTTAAATTTATCCAAAGTAATTTTTAATTTGACTGCTCCCTTAGGTATGCCATACCATACCTAATTAGTTAATTATACCTAACCCTTAGGTATAATTGCCATGCATAAGATACTTGTCCTTCCTCTTTGAAGTTAATGCAACGGCCAGTCTTCATGGATTTGAATATTTCGAGAGCTTCCAGTGTTCTTATTTGGTCATCATGCATAGATTGTCTATAATGAAAGCTTGGTCTAGATCAGTGTTTCTCAACCTCTAAAGAATCATCGCCCCCTTCAACGTAGTATCACCCTCTTCAGTAAAACCGTTACGTAGTATAGCCCCTTCACTACAAAATTCCGATGCCGAGGGCCAAGACTAATGCCAAATTCATGCTGCATTGAATAGAATAGTGACTAGTATAATGTTATTTGTTTAATTATTGTATGATATAAAGAATAAAATATCTAATGATTCTTAATATAATGTTTTACTATATCACCCAGAAAATTGTTTTTCGCCCCCCCAAAATATAAATTGTTACTAATCACTTTCTCAACATGGAAAAATGCCCACATGGGGGCGATATTGCCCCGTTGAGAAACACTGGTCTAGATGGACTTGAATGTCATTGTCCACGGCATACCTGGCTAGGGCGGTATTATATTTTCCTTTATTGATATCATACTTGTGTTCAGCCAGCCTTTTTTTGAGAGATTGTGTGGTGGTGCTGATGTACTCAAGATCACACTGGAATCTATTCTCTCTCAGCATAAACACCAGGAACCCTGGCTATTCTAGAAAAACATCTAGAACTAACCAATAGAAAAGGCATTGTGTTTCACCAAGATAATGCCAGACTGCACACATCTTTACGAACATGCCAAAAATTATTCGAACTAGGCTGTGATGTTTACCCCACCTCCATACTCACCCGACCTTGCCCCATCGGACTACCATTTGCTCTGTTCTCTGCAAAATTCCCTTCATGATAAAAACTTTGATACTTTAGAAGCTTGCATAAACCACATGGATTAGTTTTTTGTGGGAAAAACTGGAAAGTTCTACGAAGAGTGTATCATGAATCTTCCCCATAGATGACAACATGTCATTAAAAACAATAATGCTTACATAATGGAAAAAAAGTACAGTGGGTGATCGGCTAACGAACAAATCAGATGACGATCACTTTCACGAAAGATTTTTATGATCAGATAACGAACACATGTTCAGATAACGAAACACTTCACTGCACAACATAAAAAGAAGTAATGGAAAACAATGAATGCCAATTGTTTTTCCTTGTCTTCGGGTAACAATTTGAAACCTTTTGGAGCACAGGAGCATCAACATCGATGCTCAACCCGATACCGATCGGATAGTGTTTCCTTGAACTTTGAAACTCTCCATTGTAATTCCAGCGTTTTCGGTCTTTTAATAAGACCGAAAACGTTTGAAGTTTTCTAATAAACGTCGACTGCAAGAAAAGGTGTTGTAGTAAGTGTTTTTTGATATTAAAATATGCAGTCTAGAACGATGTGTAATTCCAGCTTTTTGTTTACTTTTCTGACGAATAATTTTTTTATAGTCTTCACGAGACTGTTGGGCATGCCATAAGTTTTGCGTCGGTTTTTATTTCCTAAAGGTGAAAGTTTAACTATCCTATCAAGTATTCATTAACGTTTTAACACCAAAACTTCAAATTACATTCAGGCCTCACATTTACATAATTCTTTCATGCACTAGTTGATTTCTGTTCTCTGAATTTTTGTGAGTACTTTTCTGAACTTTTTATTTCAAACAGAAACTGATAATATTGTCGAGCCTATAAAGCATGGAGTTTCAAGAACCATGCTCACCATAGAAACCAAGCAAGGGATAATAGCCAAAGTAGAGCAGATGTCTTATGTTACTAGGCAGTATGGCTTGAACAGGTCAACAGTAGGCACAATCTTAGCTAAGAAAGATATAATCAAGAAGACTCAAAGAATTAAAGGAGTAACAAAAATTACATCTGAGAAACAAAATGTTCCATCCATGAAAAAATGGAGAGATTGCTTTTAATTTGGATAAAAGAAAGGGAAATGAAAAAAGATGTAACTAGTATGACTATCATTCAAGAGAAAGCTAGAAAAATTTTTGAAGAACTGAAGAAATGAACTCCACATTCGTCACATGAGGAGATAGAATTCAAAGCTACTACTGGTAGATTTTCAAAGTTTAGAAGGAGAACTGGCATTAAACATGTGGTGATTCACGGTGAGTCTGCTAGTGCAGATAAAGAAGAAGCTGAGAAGTTCTGTCTCAAATTTGAAGAATTCATTAAAAAAGAAGGATATTGTCCACAACAGATTTTCAATTATGATGAAACTGGTTTATTTTGGAAGCGTTACAAAAGAAGAGAAAAATATTCCTGGGCATAAACCCATGAAAGACCGATTGACGTTACTTTTGGGAGATAATGCTAGCGGTGATATGAAGCTTAACCTACTTCTTGTCTATCACTCTGAGAACCCTAGAGCATTCAAAAAAATTCCATAATTAAAGAAAAACTGCCAGTGATGTGGAGATCAAATGAAAGGGCATGTATCATGCAGGTTCTTTTCAAAGAATGGCTGTTTAAAGTTTGTGTTCCAAGCATCACCTTCAGACCAATGAATTGCCATTAAAAGCACTGTTGCTATTGGACAATGCACCAGGACATGCAAAAGACCTTAAAGCTAATTTGCTGGAAGACTTTCTCTGGCTGACAGGTCAGTTTCTACCTCTGAATACCACTTCGTTGATTCAACCAATGGATCAAGAGGTTATTGCAGGTTTCAAGAAATTGTACATTCAAGCACTGTTTCATAGTGTTTTGAAGCATGCCAGTTCTTTTCAACGATGACATTAAAAACAATTTGGAAAGAAAAATTTGATATTCTTGAAGCAATACGGCTCATTCAAAAGGCATGGTCAGAAGTCACTCAATGACAGTTGAATTCTGCTTGGTGAAAGCTGTGTTCCTCCTGCATTCAGGGAGAGAGAGAGAGAGATGATGTCCCTGAAATTATGGATGAAATTGTGACAACTGCTAGAGATCTGGAATTGAAAGTGAATAAAATTGTCATTGAAGAGCTCATAATGGAATCTGAAACTGATCTGACGATAGAAGAACTCCAAGAATGCATAAATGAAGAACACCAAGAAACTCGGCAAGATGTGTTTTCTTCTAGAAAAGAGGAGGATGAAAAAGGATCAATGCCAACATTTGCTATTAAAGATGTTTTGAAGAAGTGGGAGGATGTCAGAACAACAGTCTTAGAATGGCATCCAAACCAAATTGAGGTTAGTAGGCTTGGGGATCTCTACGACAACAATGCTATTAATTACTTCCGAAAAATCCTGAAGAAGAGAGAGAAGAAATCGACATTGGACAGATTTTTTAACCCCTACAAATGGAAAAAATATGACTAATAAAAATGCAAGACTGTGTATATATGTATTTTTATTTTTACATATAAATAAACGTAGTAAGAAAGTATATATTTTTTTATTTTTTGGAATTTCCAGAAGGAATTAATCAAATTCCATAAAAACCTATGGTAAATTGATAATTGGTTAACGAACAATTCGGATAATGAACAAAGTCTTGGAATGGATTATGTTTGTTAACCGATCACTCACTGTATATTTTTAGTTTTAAAACAGTTTTTTTTCCTCTTAAAAATAGCTATGAACTTTTGAAACAAACCAATAATTGACACTGACAAAAAAACACTTATGTACTTACTCCAGTAACACTTAATAGAAGTTATGAATGTTTTCAACCATACTAACAGACATTCCTCAGCTAAAAAAGCCATTCCACAGATAGAACATTCAAAAGTGGAGGAACATTCTGTTTTTGAATGGTTTTTGTAACTAAGATGTTCTCTTTTTTTTTCATGTTAGTGTCTATTACAAACTGTTCCAGCTTATTGGTAAATTAGTTACCGTGGTACCTCAGGATACGAAATTAATCTGTTCTGAAACTGAGATTGTATCATGAAAATGTCGTAAGGTGAATCATTTTTCCCCATACGATTACATGTAAAACCAAATAATTCGTTCCAACATGAAAAACANGACGCAAAATATATTTAAGAGTTTACAACCACTGTGCTGGGTGAGACGTTGTTGAAACAAAAAAAGTTATCATTCCATCACGTACATAAACAGTATCGTAATTCGCCAAGTGCAAATCCGCAAATTCGTAAAATTTTTGTTTATTTTGGACAATCCGGATAATCGAAAATCCGGATAATGGAGGTCCGGATAATGGAGGTTCTACTGTACTTAAAACAATAACTTAAAAATAACTTAGAAAAGATAAAAAAAATTAGTGTTGTTTTATATAGATATATATTTTTTAAATTTTTATTCACTGCTTTTTGCTTTTTTTCCTTCACTTCCGCCAGCACTTTCACTGGACATTGGTAAAATATCTGTCCAAAGAAGTTTGGCTTTGCCTACTTTTTAAAATGTTTCTAAAATGACTTAGGCAAATGTCATTACTCCGAGCAGCAATACGGCCAGTGTGATCCTTTCCGGGATATTTCTTTTCAATAAAATCAGTCACTTTCTTATAATACCTCAAGATTTCCTTTATCGAGTGAGATCCTTCCACGACGAAGCAAACGTGCGGACTGAGACCAATGAACAGAAGTGAATAAAAAATGGTGCTGCGAACTAATGTAACGTCGTATGGTGAGTTTTTGTTCATATCTTGGAGCAAAAATATGTTCAAATTTCATGTCATATCCTGAAAATTTCATATGCTGGGGCGTTCATATACTGAGGTACCACTGTAATTTAATTTATTGTACTGTACAAACTAGCATTTAAGCATTTGCAGATTTAGCTTTCTAAGTCTAAGTTAATGTAGAAGAAGAGAATTTAAAAGAACAAATTGAAAATGTTTTTATGTTTTATGTCTATATTCTAATACACAAAAGTAAATTAGAAAATATTTTAATAATACACTTTTATTGTAACATATTATATACAGTATAAATTACTATTATATTTCTATATTAAAACTGAAAATCTTGATACTAGGTATTGCTCGACTCTGTTGTGACACACGGAGATCCATAAGAACTTCAGCATTAACTTACTTACAGAGAGCGCTGCTGGTTCATGATTTACAAGTTTTATCTGCTGTAGAATGGGAAGCTTGTTTCAATAAGGTAATTTTTTAAGTGTCCATTTCAATGATTTAAAAATAATTTGACATTGTTTAATTAAAGTTAGATATATCTAAATTTAACAATAAAGTATATTATTGGGTTGATGCAAAAGTTTCTGAAATTTGCTATAATTATATAGTACAACATTTATTTCAAAAACAAAAGTTCATTCAAGAAAATAATTGTCATTACATTCAAACACTTTTTTCCATAAATTGGACAGGTCATAGATTATAGTGAATAAAACTCAGGCTGTTTTGACTTGAAGGTCTGCAGGTGTGATTTTCAGCTCTTCATCAGCAAACTGCTTGTAAAGTACTATATTATTTTTCCGACTTTTCCAACGATTATCGACACTACTGTGTGCCGGAAATAGCCGTTCCCTAATGGGTACTTTACGCGGATTCGCGTTAGTGTGCCAGGCCTGGACTTTAAGCGTGCACCGAATTAAATAATGACAAAGTTTGTCAATAACAAAAATCAAATATTCAAACGTCTAGTAATAAACTATATACAGTATTTAGTAAAAATCAAACAATAATTTATTCAATGAAATTCAACAAGAATCAACTTGACAAAACTCAAACCAATCTATTTCTAACTTAATTCTATTCCCCTTTGGAATTCGGTAAAATCAAAGAATTAACTTATAAACAATAATTCTTATAAATTAAAGATCCTAATCGTCACCTCAATATACTTGGAACCTATTTCCTCAAACTCTCAAGACTTTCTATAATCGTCGATCCACAAATCGAATAACTTCAAAATCGCCTTGGAACTATTTGATCCTATCGGACACCTCTCTCGTTCACTGCTACGAAGCTCACCAAAGCTCGTTGCTATCGGGAGTTCACCTCAGGCATCTTCACTTGACATTCTGTTTTTATACTGTGAGGTGACGTCACAATTCTGAATGAGATCACTCCCCTCATTTACATACTTATTCGCTAACAATAATTTTTTTTCTATTTGTCTGGCAGCCTATTTTCCGACAATACTCGCTAACCTTTTACATTATTCTTTTTCACAATTTTCGGGACGTTTTTATTCTTTAAGGTTTAGCGAGTCCCTAATTCGTGCTTGTGGGGTCTCCCCCCCCCCTTTTCTTGGTGCGGACTTAATTTTTTCTGCTCGGGAAGCACAAGTGTGCGCGAGTTTTTCTATGGCGCTTTTTTTTTCGTCGGTGAGTTGGTTTTTCTTCTATTTTTAAATTCCTAAGGTGAATGGTGAGGAAACCTTTGTCCTAACAAAACATAAGCCCCAAACAAAAATAGAATAAGAAGCAAAATAAAAGTAAATAAAAATAACGTCGGACTTGGTTCCTTACATGCTTTCTGTCCAAGAAATGTTGCATGGAGAAGAAGAGATAGTAGTCAGATGATGCAACATCTTATCTATATGATGAGACATTGCTTCATCTTGGAGTGAGGGAGAACCTCCAAGATGAGACAAATAGAATCTGCTGGGTCAACCTTGACATTTGTGGTCTTGTCGTGAAGAAAGCACACAATATTATCTATTCTACTAGTATGGATAGCATCAGCCATTTGCAGCTGAATATAGTAGATTTTGGAAGTTATAATGGTATTTCATGGAAGTATTTCCTAAATGGACTGATCTGCAAACATCCTACCAAATATACAGTGTAGCCTTGTGCTGATGCAATTTCGGTTTTGGTATGGCCTGTGCTACTTGATTTATGTCCATCCACAACCTTTTGCACTTTAAGTTGACACACAGTCACCATTTTTCATCTCCTGTAACAATGCTATACTTAGCTTGATACTTCAAACCAAGTATTCTTTTTAGAAAGAAGTTTACTGTACACCTCCATACAATGAAGGTGTGCACCAAACATTCATTGATCTTGCAGACCTTTCCAATGGCAAGTAAATGAAGAACTACAATGGAAAGGTTACAACCAGTATTTTTTTTGTCATGGAACGCAATGGAATGGCGTTCCACCACCTTTTTTCAATATATTTTAAAAGTTTTAAGAGAATTTTTGAAAATTTGACGTTTGGTCTGCGTTGAATTGCTCTGTTGAGCATGGAAGATCAGCAACAAAATCATTAAGACGGTCCTGCTCCTGCTTGTGTGCCGAATCTTGTGTACAATGCATGTAATATATTTTTAGTAATGAGATGAGCGTTCCACCACCTTTTTTTCCCCAAAAAAAGCACTGGTTACAACCAAGTGTCTTGCTCATTTTTCATACGGTCAGGAATGGGTTGGCTTCCACTAGTTGCCACAGCTTGCCCAATATTTATCAAACTCCATTATAAAATCACAATTTTCATTACACTGGTCTAGCAAAAATGCTTCAGAAACCAAATCAAATAAATTTTAGTAATTTGAGGCTGCTGAATAAGAATGTGATGATGATTATTGTCAGTGGCTCTAGTCTTCAAATATTTGGATAATACTGCTGTGACATAATATGGTGTAGTTGTCTGTATTGAGAACTAGGTTCTCATAGTCAGATGACAATGACACTCAAGTTACTTTTATAAAGAACATGCACAAAATTGAATAGGATTCTTCTTTTTGAAGCAGTAGTAGTGATAATCCATATTTTAGGGGTATCAAATGGACAACTCATTAGGCAATAAAAACTATATGTTTTATGCATGACTAATCTCCATGCTGGTAAATATATTTATTATTTATTTGAATGTTTTTCATATTAAGGTATTTTCTGTTTTTCATCTGGGTTCAAGCCCTTTGAGCCACTTCCATACTTACATTCATGTCTTTAAGCACTTATTTTTATGAAAACACAAGTAAATGGAAAAACTGTATAGTCCAAAATAAACAAATAAACTAAACCTTGATGAATTCAGCTACAAATGTATTGAAACAAAAACGTTTTCAATCAGATTTACTGATCTTCCTCAGTTACAAACTTTTCAAATTCTTTAGAATGTATAATTACAAATTCAAAGTAATAAAGTCGCAAATACGAAAATTTTAAGAATTAATAATTAATAAACACAGAAAATTAAATCTTGTAAAATTAATTAAATTAATAAATATCAAACATTTGAAAATTTGTAATTCTGAATAAAATGCTCATAAATTATATTTTGTAAATTGCCCGCTAGGCATTTGATAGATTTTTTGCATCTAGATCAGGAATGTCCAACACGTGGCCCACTTAATATTTTTTATGTGCCCTAAAATTTTTATGTACATTTACATTTATTTTGGTAAAGAATGTTGTAAAAATTATTCTTGTTTTACTGGATACACTTTGATGTCATAATGATGTAATTTTTGCTAGAAAACTGTTTTACCCCACATACATAACATACTGTTGTGAACAATTTTTTTCATCCTTGAAAAACATGAAAACTGCTGAAAGAAATAAGTTGAGTGATTTCCATTTAACTAACATTCTTAGAAATAAGACTAGTACTATAAAAGCAGGTATTGACAATATTATAAAAGGAAGGCAATGTCAAAAATCTCATTGAATTTATTTTTTATTTTGTGTGGGTATAATTGTTTTTACTGTTAATAATACAGTACAATAAATCTGACTTACGGAACCTTTAACCGATGCGTATCACTTTTTCTTTCAAAAATCAAACGTTTTCATAACCCCTTCTGGGTTCTTCATCAGGATAACAGCTGGATCGAATAGCGATTTCAACAAGTTTGAATGAATCCGAACTTGAATCGTTCAATTCGCTTAATCCGTCACGTGATATGATTGAAATTGTTCTATTTTGACGGTCGATGTACAAATTTAAGAGAAAGATCCAAAACATGTGTATTAATTCAAAAGAAGAGATCAGCCTTTCCATGGCGTGGCAAAACCTACTCCATAAAGAGTGATAACGAAATTATATTAAGCCTTAAAAATAAAAATTAAAAATAAATGATATTAGGGAACACGAGAATATTAAATAATCTTTATATCTTAATAACACGTTTTGGATCGTTCTCTTAAATTTGTACATCGACCGTCAAAATAGAACAATTTCAATCATATCACGTGACGGATTAAGCGAATTGAACGATTCAAGTTCGGATTCATTCAAACTTGTTGAAATCGCTATTCGATCCAGCTGTTATCCTGATGAAGAACCCAGAAGGGGTTATGAAAACGTTTGATTTTTGAAAGAAAAAGTGATACGCATCGGTTAAAGGTTCCGTAAGTCAGATTTATTGTATTATATACAACCCGATGTGCAGTGATAGTATATTATTATATAATAATACAGTATTTTATGTAATTATATATATTTGTTATTGTTATAAAAAGGGCTTGTTTTGGGGCTGGCTTGTTCCAGATGATTCCTGTTGCTTTTCCTGGATTGAAGATCAGTTTGTTTTTCCCTTCCCATTCACTTATTTTTGACATAGCCTGCTTTCCTTTCCTTCCAAGTTCTGCTCTAGAGTTACCCGTCAACAGCACGAGTGCATCATCCACATATGCAATAATTTTGTCTTGTACAAAGTCTTGGGTCAAAAAATCATTGAAAAAGACACACCATAGGAGTGGCCTGCAGGCCGAGCCTTGTGGACAAGCCCCTATTATACTCATTCTCAAAAGTAATATTCCCTGTTTTGATGGCAATAGTTTGCTCATGAAGGTATTGTTTCATCAGTAGATAGATGTTCATGGGGCATTGTAGTTGCCTGAGTCTACAAAGAATTGGTGGTTACCATGTACTGTCAAATGTCTTCTGAATGGCTATACTAAGTCCAAAAACATATTTCTGTCAAATAGTGCTTTGATGTTGTTGACTGCCATAGTAATAGGCATGAACAGTTGACCTTTGCTTTCTAAAACCATACTGATTGTCACTCAGTAGGTTATTTGACTCAAGGTGCCAAGGGAGTCTGTTTGCAAGCAGTTTTTCCATTACTTTCACTACAGAGAAATCTGTCTGTAATTTCCAGGCTTATTTGCTTTAGGGACAACTACCAACTTGGCTCTCTTCCATTCCCTGGGGAAGATGCTGAAATGTAGGTAAGTATTGAAGAGGTAAAGAAGTGTTGTGTTTATATTCCAAATTTGTTTGATGATCTCTGGGGTAATTCTGTCAAGCCCGGGGGTATTTCAGTTATTCAGGTTAGTGATTATTTTGCAAACTTCTTTGCATGTGAAAAGGAGTGTGTCGGGTTTTAATGTCTACATTAATCATGTCTCTGATTTCATTATGAATGTCGAGATCTTTGTTTTTGTTGTCTTCTACACATATTTTTTGAAATATAGCTTTGATGATAGTTTCCAGATCATTTGTATTTCTGTAGTTTTCGTGGTGGTCACGGCCTCTGATTTTCTTAATCTGTTACAGCTCCACTTGGTAAGAAACCCCAAGGGTCTTTGCTAGCTCTAGTGCAGTATTCTCTCCAGGATTTCAATTTAGAATCTTTTATGTGGTTTTTGTATTCTTTTTGTAGCTGTAAGTATTGTTGCTAGTAGATCGTCCTTTGTTTGTCCTCTAGTTTTTTTAATACTTTTTTCTGAGGACATTATTTCTGAGCCTCAGTTCAGACAGAGTATAGTTCCACCAGGAAACTGGTTTATTCTTGACTCTGTATTTCAGTATAGCGATCTCACACACGTCCTTAATAATTTTGAGATTTTGTTCAATCTTCCTCTTAACCTCTTTCCTTGAATGTGAGAGAGTTATGTCAATTTTATCCATAATGTATATTCTCCATCTTTCCCAGTCTGCCCGGGCAGTGCGATATCTTGGATCTTCTAGAATGTTGAAATTAGGGATGTTGATTTCAAAAGATATGTACTTGTGATCACTTAATGTAGTGTCCTCTTCAACCTTCCAGTTGTGTATGTATTTGTAAATGTTAGAGGAGATGTCTATCCAACTTTTTCCTCTGCTTGATTCAAAAGTTGGAGATGAGTAACAGTTGTTCAAGATGATGTTTTTAGAACTGCAGAACTGTTCGAAAGTTCCTGTCTTTTGTCGAGTTTGTCACATCCCTAAGTTAGGGAGTACAAATTAATATCCCTGGCAAGAATAATGTTTTTGTTGTGCACAATGTTAATTATCTTATTGATTTCTTCTAATATATCTTGAAGATAGATTACTTCAGGACAATATATGTTAATTATGAGCAGTTTAGTATCCTGTCCATAAATTTCACAGCAGGTAATGTATTGGTTGCTATGATTTTTATGGAATAAAATAGGTATGTTCTTATTTTCCAGAATAATAATGCTCCATGGATATTCATTAGTTCCCTGAAGTATTATAGTGTTAGTGGTTAAGTAACTGTTAAGCAGGTTTATTGTTAATACAATATGGTTCTTGTACAAGGACCACATTGTAGGTTTGAAGTTTTGTCAAAGGCAGCAAAGTGGCATCTCTTCCTCTGTTGTGGTTTATTTGCAGGATACTAATTTTATCTTTAATTTTTTGTTCCATAGTCTGCTTTTACAATGATTATAGTTTTAATTTTCTGATATATGGTCTATTGCATTGTGACTAGTATTTGTAAGTCTTTCTGCCATGCAATTTTTACGAATAGAAGTTTCTTTTTTATTACTACATTTTTTATAACTGTGTGTCCCAGTGCAGTGATTGCATGTTTCTTGGTCCTCTTTACAATCTTTAGTCACGTGTCTGAATCTAAGGAACCTGAAGCATTGAGTCACCGGGAAGAAGTCAGTGACTCTGTACCTCAACCATTGTATATTAATTTTTTCCTCTTTTATTAATATATTTTGTATGTCAGGGGATGCCTGCAAAACCCAGTTGGTGAATTCTCTACCCCTTGTTCCCACTGGGAATTTTAAGATTAGTTTGCTTTTTAGGTCTACAAGATCATATAATTGATTAATGCAATCATTCTGTCTGTGGATGTCATTTATAAATATCATCTTTATTCTGCTCATTTGGGACAGATTTTAATCATATTAGTGGTAGTTTCTTTTTTGGTAGCACTGTCAAAAATTGTGGGATTGTTTCATTAATCACTCTTTTCAAAGTTTTTAAATCTTCCTCCTTGTGTAGCTCAGCTGCAATACCACTCTCATGGATATTTCTAATCCTTTGGACACCTATCTTTAGTTCTGTTGGTTTAACACTTTCCCTAATTAGTTTTTTGTATTTTTGCAGGAGTGATTTTCTTTTTTTCATAGATTAACAATACATTGTCAGAAAAACCTGGTAAAGATTTCTTGTTTGTTGGGTGAGTTCCCATTTTATTTTTAAGTATTTGACTATAAAGTAGGGTCTGTCTGGCAGTCTTTGTGTTATTTAATTCTATTTTAGTTATTTTTTCAAGAACTTGAGTTTGATTTTTTAAAATTTTTGCTTGGTTTTCATTTTCTATAATTATGTCTTAATTTATTACAATATTACAATTTTACAATATGTCTTAATTTATTGGAGATTTCTTTAAATTTGTTCATTTTCATGCCATCTTCATATATATTGATTATCCTTTGAATGCAGCTTGTTATGAATTCAGTATGTTTCTGAATTCCAATCTTGGTTCCATTATTATTTTTTATGTATCCTTTTAGGTCCTCAAGGACCAATATGCTGCCTTTCTCAAATTTCCCACAAATTCTTTCCCACTCAACCCCATGGGGACAATGCAATATAAATGTTAACAATTCTAACGTTAATAGCCAACCTGGCTAATGTTAAACGTAATAAAATGAGGAGATAACTTCATATTTCATGGACGATTTAGTATCATTGAAAATTAATGCAATTCCATAGATATGACTGTTAGAAAAACCGTTATACTATTTTTAGAACAGTTAGAAAGAGTCTTTTTTCTTACTGAATCTTTAATCCATTGTAACTTCTGAACTGTTTGGTCCATCTCCAAACTTTTGGTACCAGTGTCTTTTTTTCTTGTCAAGACAAAATCAATGGTGCCCAACATCACTACCCACACAAAATATTTTCCACATAAATACAAACAAGAACAAGAGCACAAAACACCACTGACCAGGTTCACTCAACCACCATATACTAATGTCTCTACTTTGGTTTTAAGACCAATGTCTAGGATAAAATATGGGTCTTACACATGGTATAACCACTGTGCGACAGCACTTTGAGTGCTTTTTCTTTTTAGCCACTGACAATGACTTTTGCAGTTTGCATCATAAGGAGGGAGCCCAAAGACACTTACTGAATATAATGTATTTTGTTAAAATCACATTATATTGGAAACCTCAGCTAATCCATTATGTTTAAGACTTTTTTGAACTCAGCATGTCAAAATCATTAGGAATTGGTATGTTTTGTTTCTGAAACAAACAAAATTTTTAGACCAGTATTGTCATCTAATGTAGAATCAAACTTAATTTACAAAAAAAGGTTTATGAAGAAATAGCAAACCTTTCACAACTATTTTTTTGCCAACATCATTTTAAATTACACAAAACTCTGAGTTTAAACAAACAAAAACAAGTCTTTATTTTGTTGTTTTATAGCCAGTTCAAAATTTACAATTTTCACTTACAACACTCAAGCCATAAATTACATAATAATTAGCCTAATCTTTCCTTTCTATGCCCAGTTTCAAATTCCCTCAAATTCTTCCTTCTCCTCTCACCAATTGCATTATTCTTTCCTTTTCATATTCCTTTTCTCTTCTCCCTGTTGTCTGTCATCTCCTCATATTTCCTAAACTCTGCTCTTCCATATTCTCTTTCTATTTTTATTTTGGTTTTTTAACAAAACTATTAAATTTTAAGAAACAGGACTAATGACAGTTCATAAAAGAATGAATAACATTCATTATAAGGTTTATTAATTAATACATAGCATTAAAAATATTCATTAATGATATTTACTTGACAATAAAATCAATACTTTTTACCTTTGCTTTCTCTGCCACTTTATTAAGCAAATCACTGCTTTTGAGCCATCCCCACATTCCATTTCCCTCTTGTGATGACAATTTTGTGGCTGGATATTCATCAATTGGTAGATCAACAGTTGCAGTTGGTATAGAAATGGCACTAACAGGTTGAGTGATCGTAGTAACAGCAGGATTAAGAATTGGAGAGCTAAACAAACATTCATTATTAAAACTTTAAATCAATTTCTTATTCATAGTTTTATCTATTAAATATATATAAGTAACCTAGATGTAGTTGAATACACAGATTCTGGCAAGACAGATGGAATAGGTCTGGAAGGAATATACAATGATGATGTAATAGTATTTTCAATTCCTTGAGGAACAGTGGGAAAAAATGGAGTTGGCTGTGGTGGAGGTAAATTACCAAGTGCAGTTACAAATGTGGCTTTAGTTTCTTCTCTATTTAAATCAATATTTGACGAGAGAGTTAATTGCTCCAATGTAGGAATAGGAGAGCTTTCTGAAGGGCCTACAAACACAAATCTTTNTATTAATTAATACATAGCATTAAAAATATTCATTAATGATATTTATTTTTGAATTATATTTTTGTATTGCAATTTATAAATCTATTGAATTTTTTCAAATTTTGAACAAAAATAAATTTTAAATGCTTAGATATATTCAGATTATTATAAGTTGCTAGTGGGACTTTGCCTTTTGGCTACTGTAGACAGCCCAAACTCTGCTTGCTTTGTCCATTTGTTCCCAATTTTTAAAAATTATCAGATTAGCTCAACTGTCAAAGTGCTTAGATAGTTTTTTTATAAGATTAGAAATTTAAGTTTTTAACCTACAAGTTGTCTTTTATCATTAATTAAAAGAAAACACCAAAAAACCAGTAAATAATGTATGTATTTAAACAAAACAAATGTTTTTTTTATCACAACAAATAAATAATTTTTTAAAATAATTTGTAGTGGTGTTATATTTTTAGAATACATACTTGATTCTTTCTTTGTTTCTTAACCTGAAGATGACTGTTCAAAATGGAAAAAAATGTTTGTTTTGTTTAATGTTTAAAGGTATTTGCTATCTGCAGGTTTTACTTACCCAGCTTTTGTAACAGACAGAAAGTGTGGCAATCCAGCAAAAAATTACCTCTGCAGATTTTTACATTTTTGCATTTTTAACAGCTTGAAACAGTGAGAAATGCAAAAAGATTCAGGGGTAATTTTTGTATGCATGGATATTAGTGTGAGTATGTATGTATGTGTGTGGGGGGCATGATTTTGTTCACTTTATTTGAAGATTAATAACTTTTGTGCTTTCTGTCAAAAATTTCTGAAATTTTGCAAAGAGGTTTGTTTGTTAGGGAGATTGATACTATTTAATTTTGGTGGTTAAAGGTTGAGGGGATGGGAAAATAATGGAGGTCAAGTTTATCTCCAGTAGGGTTGAACTTAATGACTAATTTACTCGTTATTAGCATTTACAGTCTTTTATAAAAGTTTGTTCCTGCCCTCAAAATTAAGCTTTTTGCCCATTTTATAATAGTTAAAAATATAAAAAGTTTTTAAAACAAAATATGATAACAGATGTCACCAACCAAAATTTTATAAATAACAGTTATGTTAAATTTGGTAACCAGAGTGGTTGTGTAATAGGATAGCTAACGTTTTTGAAGCCCCTTTTCTTCAGGCTTTTTTGTGTAAAAAAGAAGCTATATGTTGCGGATTGAATATTTCCTTTTGAAAAGATTGCTGTTTGAATCATCACACGTAAATCTCCTGGAAGGTATGATGATTTGAACAGCAATCTTTTCAAAAGGAAATATTCGATTCGCAACATACAGCTTCTTTTTTACACAAAAAAGCCTGAAGAAAAGCCCAGAAGGGGCTTCAAAAACGTTAGCTATCCTATTACACAATCACTCTGGTTAGCAAGTTTAATTAACATAAGTGTTATTTATATCTCATTTCGATGTGTGGAGACAACTAACAAAATTTTAAATATTGCCAGGAAAGTTGAGCAACTTGTTGCTGGTTTATTTTGGTGTTTAGTTGTTTTTATCAATAAATTACACTAAATCACCAAATGATTGTCTAAATCAGTGTTTTTCAACCTGTGGGTCGCGACCCCCAAAGGGGTCGCAAAGCCTTACACAGGAGATCGCGGGTAAAAAAAGACAAGTGTTTGTAGGTTCTACACTACAATAAAAAAAAAACTACAATTTCATTGAGAAGGCTATGCCTGTTTATTTTAAAGTACAATTGGTTTTTCGATCGATATTTAGGTCTCAATAGAAAGAAAATTAAATACGTAGTTTTTACAATCACTGACATAGTTTTAATGTGGCCCTGGGGGGTCGCCAGAATTTTTTTAACTTGTAAAGGGGTCACGTATTCAAGAAGGTTGAAAAACACTGGTCTAAATATTGGGCTGTAATAAGGCCAATTAAATGATTGGTATAAAGTTCTTTTTTCCAGAAGGTTCTAAATTTATTTAATAATTTATTTATTTAATTATAATTATTAATTTACTTAAGAGATGGTGCCTAACGTCTACCTCTAGTGTCAAATTACTTTATACCAATCATTTAATTAGCCTTATTATAGCCCGATATTTATGCAATCGTTTGGTGATTTATTGTTACTACTCAAGCTTTGAGATGTTATCATTTGTAAATTACACTAGTATTGTAATAGAGACTGTCTTTTATTATTTTAATCACTTGAAAATATAATGATTAAAATTATACATATATATAATGTACATATGATCAGTATCAAACTTTAGTCATATTTTGAATAGTTTGGTTTATATAAACTAATTTAAAATTTCAAAATTTGCTTTGTTTAAATGTTTGACTTTTTCATGTTTAGAGGAAAGTCCTATTTTTAAAATAATTGTTTGACTTGTTACATTTTTTTATTTAGGTATTATTTCCACTCCTTGCTAAATTATTAGAAAATATAAATCCCCAAGATCCAATGGGAATGGAAGAAACAAGAATGAGAGGTGCAACATTGCTTTGCAAGGTAATATTTGTGTTATATAGATTAAAATATCTTAATTGCTTGAATTTATATGAGTTAATTCAATATTATATTAAAAAGTTGAATGAAAAGAATCGACTTTAATTAAATTACTGGATAATTATAATAATTTACTTATAAAGTATACACATTCAAAGTCATCTGTATATACATCATAGCCAAAATTAAACTTATTAGAAATACTCTGGAACATATTGTAGCAGGGGCATGCCATGACATTTGATGATAGGAAAGCTGTGTTTCTGTAAGAAGCCGACATCCAGGAGCAATCAGTCAATTGCATGTCAGTAATGGTCTAGGGTCCATTTGTATCGTTTATTCGATAAACCAGTAAAAACCATAGACTTCTCTAAATGCATTTTTAATATCACAATTACATTCGATAGTTCAGAATTAATTAGATAGTTCAGAACTTTGTCTAGGATTTTCCAATCAGAGTGTATATGTGTATATATATATATATATAGTCTAATTTATCACAGAGAAGAACCCAAATTTTCTTTGCAATGTAACAGTGAAAATGATGTAGAAAGTTCTAAAAATCAAGTTTAAAAATTGTAACCTTTTTGCTCTATAGAGAAATGAGGAGAGACTATGAAAATAAGGATAGCTGTGATGTCAATAGATCAATATGCCAGGCATGACAAAACTATACAAACCAGCTATCACTTGTAACAAAATGTAAACATATTGCTTTATTAAAGTTTTTAGATTCTTGTTGATATTTAACTTTAAAAAAAAACACATAAAAAAAGAAATCAAGTATAAGGGATATACGGGTATGTATGACTGATGAATAGCAGAAAGTTATGAACATAAATTTTTGTTTATACTATTTTGTGTAATAATATATGCAATTTGAAATGTAACATTGACCTGATGCAGATCTTGTTTAAGATTGAAAACATTTGTCAAGTTTTACATTAAATTTCATTACTGGATGTTAAANGGTTTTTCTTCAACATTTAAATCCTTTATTAAGTTTGCCTACTTTTACTGCATTATGGCTGACCATTCTTGACTTCATGGATAAATATATGCATGTTGATGGTTGTGATCTTTTGGTAAGTAAAATGTTTTGTTTTTATAAATGAATAAAGTAAATTTAAATAAAAAATTAAGTATAGGTCTAAAATAATTTGTTTGTGAATTATTAAATTTATCATCAGTTTTATTTAAAATTAAAGAAATTTTAATAAATTTTATTTCATAGTATCATTGTGAGGTGATCACACTGCACTAATGGGTGCACTTGTGTAGTGCATTATATATTTTTATTCAGATGGAATGTACGATTGATTGGATGCCGTACCAACCAGGACCGGCCTGGCTCGTTCTTATAGGCCAGGTGTGGCCAAACTTTTATCCCTTAGGGGCTACTTTTTCGGTAAAATATAGTCTGCGAGAGACTATGAATATGTCACGTTACTATCTGACACATGATTTTGCGCCATTTTATGCGATTGCCATTTATATGCGCATGCATTAACATTCATTTGCGTTGTTTATTGGGATAAATACAAACAGTATGGGTACGTTGCACAAACAGTCTATTATTGTTAGAATAAATTATCAAATTAAGATTTTTAAACATTAATTTAAGTGAAAGCAAATTGTTCAACTTTAGCTTTGCGGGCTACTTTCAAAACCTTTGTGGTCGACTGGTCAACTGAGGTCTACGTGTTGGCCATCCCTGATATAGGCGAACTAGGAGATAATGTAGGGCACTTGAATTCAGGGGGTGGCATGGCAAAAGTACATGCATAAATTACAATAAATAATGAAAAAAATAAATGTTTTTTTTATCACAATTCTTTCTCATGTGTTGATCCACGAGTTGCCATTTTGAAAGTAGCACTGTAGTCTCGTGATTGCAATATTGCATGCTGCATATTAAATCATGATTAACGGTCTTCATTTTTTTTTAAATGGGATGACGTCAAAGTCATTTGCCTAGGACACTAAGTTTGCTCAGGCCGGCAGTGGTATCAATTAGCAAGTTCTTTACTAAAACTTCTTAATTAAGGCAGATGATAATCTCTGGTTATGCATATGATCTCCTGCAGATAACATTAAAAACATACTGCTTTTTCTGTGGGAAAATCCTTTCTAAAAATGATCAGAAACAGATATATCCTAACAGTTTTTTGTTTCCAATATAATTCATACTACAGTAGAGCATCAATTATTTGACCTCCAATCAACCGTCACGTCGGTTAACTGACTGGTCTAGTCGGCAAATTCAAATGTCTGCTAGTAATGTGGTGCTACAATATTTGGCTATGTCTTGGCTACTTTAATATTATATTTACGTATTTTAGCTGGCAACACTGGCTCGACCATGAAAGGAGGCCAGGATTTAAACGAAGCTTGACTTTCTAATTTTTAACGATACAATAGCGACGATTATTATTTTAAAAAATTTTTGTTAGGCTTAACATCGATGAAAATTCAACACGAAATAGGTTAATAGTGATATACTAATATACTAATTACATGGGATATACTAATATACTATACTAATAATGTATTTTTTCGTATTTTTTGGTTATCCGTTTTTTCAATTATCTGATCAATTCCAGTCCCCAATTGAGTCGGATAATCGATTCTCTGCTGTACTATGAAAAAAATATATTTGGAATATTTTATTTAAATGGCATGTGTGCAAGAGGGTACTGTCATAATTTTTTTTTGTCATTTGATATGATTCTTATCAAAATCTAACAGTAATCCATACATCATCATTTGTTTTCATTTGCAAATAAATGCTTGTTTTATATGTAAAGAATTTTTGTACCAACAATTTTCAAAATGTTGAATGTAATTGAGCAAAGAATATGCATTAGATTTTGTTTTCAGAATTGAATTACTGCTACAAAACAGAAATGTTCTGTCAAAAAGAAGAGTTTTTGAGTGGTACGAGATGTTTGAGGAAGGCAGAGAACACATCAAAGGCAAACAATGCTCTAATACACCATCCACTTCAACTGATGAACAATATGTTGCTCAAGTCAGAGATTTGGTACTTGAGGATAGGTTTTAATGCTTAGGGACATTATTAAACATGTTTCATTATCATTTTGATCTTGTCAAGCAATTTTAAAAGATCATTTGGGCTTGTGGCATATTGCTTCTCGAATCATCCCAAAAATTTTGAATTTTTTTCAAAAATAATGTGTTTGAATGGCTGATTTGTGTTCTTAAAAGCATAGATCCATGTTTCATCACCCGTAATGATAGATGATGAAACATGCTTTTAAGAACACAAATCAGCCATTCAAACACATTATTTTTGGAAAAAATTATGGATCTACTCTTTACCCACCAAAACAGCTCAACAATCAAGTGAATGGTGCTTGAAAGGTGAAACAAGACAAAAAGACCATGTTAAAGTCAGTAAAAAATCAAAGTCATGTTGACTGTTTTCTTCAATTGTCGTGGTGTTGTGCATCACGAATTTGTGAACTTGCCAACTGGAAGGGGAATCGTTAAATCTCTCATCAGGATGGTTAAGGGTATTTGCATATGTGAGTGGTAATGATGGAGGCACAGATACTAGGCACCTTTACAAAAGAAACTTGTTTAATTCAGATTAAGAAAGTTTCTTACATAGATAAATGACAAGTTCCTTTTTTTAAGTAACAAAAGTTATCCAAATCGTCCAACAGTCCTTTAATTTGATGTTTATCATTTGATGGAAAGACCTTTAAAGGCAGTTCTGGGGCAGTGACGATAAGGTGTTTGGCAAAAGATGTCTCAGAACAAGTTGTGCACTAGGTGAATCATCAGGAGTGATGTTGATTTTGCTTGGAATGTAAGGTGACACAGGTTCGACTGTCAACACAATTTAGGAGAACTGTGTGTCTGTGTGATGCGCCCTTGAAGTCTGAGGATTATATCATTCTCCATTCTTGATCACCCATTCCAATTGGTCACTTTCCAAGTGGTTGTTCACATGCATTAAAATTATTTGTTGTTAGACACTAGAAACAATTTTTTTTTATTTATTCGAAAATACAACACAAACTAAACAATAGAAAAAGGAAAGTAAGTCTTAAGATTGACCATCTCTTGTTGGGAGATTGAATTCAACTTCAATTTTGACTCTCCCACGATCCAGGTTGGGATCTCATTAAACCTAGCAACAAATTTTGTGACAGTTTGGACCTGTCCAGGACCTCACAAATTCCTTCCAGCTGGCCAAACTGTTGACAAAAGATATTATTTGAGCATTTTGCATTGTTTGCATGAAGCAATTTGTAGAAAACAATCCAATTTGTGACGAGAAAGCTCATCAATTTTGCACCACAGTGATGCATCTGCTCACAATGCTCTTGTTGTTGGTGAATTTTTGGACAAAAATTTAAGAAATATTCTGCAAGCTCTGTATGACTTTTTTCTGTTCTCTCAACTAAAATTTTTGCTTCGTAGTCACCATTTTGAGTTGATTGATGCCATAAAACAAAATTTGCTGAGAGTCTTGAAGGGGTTTCACAAAAATGAGTTTAAAGCATGTTTTGAGGATTGGAAAAGCTGTTGACATAAATGCATTGCAGTGGAAGGGGATGAAATAAATTTTGATGAATAAATTCATATACTTATATATAATGTACGTACTGGATAACTAAATACGAATAAAACACACCTTTAATAATCCAACAAATAAATATTAGTAAAATAAAAATAATTTTAAAAAAATAATAAAATAAAATTTATTTTCATATTTACATTCTATTTTTATGTTAACTGAGGAAGATTGTTAAAAAATGGTAGAAACGTTTTTATTTTACTAATATTTATTTGCTGGATTATTAAAGATGTGTTTTATTCAAATAAATTCATTTTATTGAACCATTCACAGTACTTTTTGATCATGGGGTAATTAACACAGTTTTCACAGAATTTTCAAATTTTAATTTATTAATTTTCTACAAATATTTAAATTTCACCTATTGTAAAGTATTATATTATTTTTCCGACTTTTCCAACGATTATCGACACAACTGTGTGCCGGAAATAGCTGTTACCTAACAGATACTTTACGCGGATTCGCATTAATGTGCCAGGCCTGGACTTTAAGTGTGCACCAAATTAAATAATGACAGTTATTCAAAAAATAATCCAATAGTTAATAAAATTTCTAGTAATAACTATATACAAAATTTAGTAAAAATCAAATAACAATTTATTCAATGTAAATCAATAAGAATCAACCCGACAAAACTCAAATCAATCTATTTTCTAACTTAACTCTATTCCCCTTTGGAATTCGACAAAATTCAAAGACTTAACTTGTGTACAATAATTCTTATGAATTAAAGGTCCTAATCATCACCTCAATATATTAGGAAGCTTTTTCCTCAACTCTCAAGACTTTCTCTAATCTTCGATCCACAAATCGAATAACTTCAAAATCGCCTTGGAACTACTTTATCCTATTGGACACCTCTTTCTCGTTTGCTGCTATGAAGCTCACCACACTCATTGCTAACAGAAGCTTACCTTGGTCATCTTCACTTGAGGTTTGGTCTTTATAATGTGAGGTGACGTCACAATTCTGAGTGAGATTACTCCCCTCATTTACATACTTATTTGCTAACAATAAAAACTTTGTCTGGCATCCTATTTTCCAACAATACTTTCTAAACTTTTACATTATTCTTTTTGATATTTTCGGGATGTTTTATTCTTTAAGGCTTAGCAAGTTTCTAAGTTGTGCTTTTGGGGTCTCCCCCTTTTCTCGGTGTGGACTTACTTTTTTCTGCTTGGGAGCGCAAGTGTGCGCAAGTTTTATCTACGGCACTTTTCTCTTGTCGGTGAGTTGGTTTCTCTTCTTTTTTTAAGTTTCTAAGGTGAGTGGCGAGGAAACCTTCATCCTAACAAAACATAAGCCCCAAACAAAAATAGAATAAAAGCAAAAATAAAAGTAACTAAAAAATAACTCTCAGACTTGTTTCTTTACACTATTACAGCAGATTTTAAAAATCAACATCTCAAAATAAGAACTTTTTAATATCATTTCTATTCATAGGTCATTTCTACACTGAAGATATCTTTACAACCTTTATTACAAGTCTTATAAGTTTCAAAAAAGACAATTTATTTGGCATAATTTTGCTTTTGGCTTGAAATAATTATTTCCTTAGCGTTTAATAGCAATATCTTTGTAATATAAACTTTTTTACGAAGCACAATCAACAAACCCTTTAACATCCAGTAACGAAATTTAATGTAAAATGTGACTAATGTTTTCAATCTTAAACAAGATCTACATCAGGTCAACAGTATATTCCAAATTGGAATGCTCAGAACACAAGTTTTCAAAAGTTTTCTAAACATGTCTTTAAATAATTAGAATGTAAGATATAATGACGTAAATCAAACATATAAATACAGTAAGACCCCACTTAATGCAGGAGATGTGTTCCTAGATGACAAAGTACTAAACAAAACAGCGTTAAATGAAGCCATTTTAATAGAGTAAATAGAGAAAAAAGAACGCAACCAAAAATAAACAGATTTTACTTTAATTTTTTTTAATATTAATTTGCTTAATAATATATGTTAAATAACACACAAAACGAAACTTACTCTAGCACACAAACATATTCACACAGAAATCTAAAGTTTATTTTTTGTGATGAAGGTCCTGGCTTTTCTGAAATTCTTATTTTTTGTGATAAAGTTGCATAGTTTAATTTTTGCTTTTTTTCTTCTCTTAAGCAAATATCTGTAGCAGAAGATCGCATCCAAAACACCTCATCTTGCTTTTGCACTCCTTTCAAAATCTGGATCATTCGCTACAATCTGATCAACGATTTCGGTTATCATTACCAAACTTTTACTAAGGAAATCTGTAGAGAAATTCTTTGCTTTGTTCGTTTTCAGAATCTCTATTTTCTAGTTCTACACAAATTCTTTGTTCTGTCAGTTCTTGAAGGTTGTCATTGGTAAGGATCTCACCAGTAACCTGTAGTAACTCCTCAATATCCTGCTCGTCTAATCTTCTAGTCCTGTGGTATTGATTAGGTTGACAATTTGGTCAATCTAACAATACAGCAATAGGCTCTTCTCGTTGAAAATTCTTCGATACCTCCAGCCATAACTTCTTCCACACTTCGTTCATGCGTTTATCAGTTAATTCTTGCCAAGTGAAGTCGATATTTTCTATGGCATCCACGATGTTATATTTTTTCCAAAATTTCACCAAACAAACATAGATTTAAGGAAAGTACAGCACTACAACAAATTGCCACCTTTTGCTGATTGGTTTGTGTTAGTGAATAATCGTATTATATACGAATCAATGAATTGCTGTGGTAATTTGAATCAGTGTAAATTTTGAGTTTTTTTTTTTTTAAGGCTTTGAGCAGACTGTGTTATATCGAATCATCATTAATCGAGACAGTGTTAAGCAGGGTCTTACTGTATACAAAATTGATGGTATTTTTACAAATTATAAAATTAAATTCAATATAAATATAATACATAACATATTACAAAATAGAAATAATTAATTTATGTTGATATTTTCTGGTTTTTCATAAAGAAGCATTAGAAAAATACAAGGCCAGCCTGAATGGAAATTGTATTAATTTTAAAGATAGAAAAAGCATTTTGTATGCATGGCAATGCTTTTATGAAAAACTGGGAAATACCGACAGAAATGAATTATTATTTTATAATATGTTATGTATTATATTTATGTTGGATTTAAGTTTATAATTCATAAAATATTACCAATTTTATATATTTATATGTTTGATTTACATAATTATATCGTACATTCTAATTATTTAAAAACATGTTTAAAAAATTTTTGAAAACTTGTGTTCTGAGCATTCCAATTTGGAATATAATGTTGACCTGATGCAGATCTTGTTTATCAGAAACATTTGCCAAGTTTTACATTAAATTTCATACTGAATGTTAAAGGTTTCGTTGATTGTGCTTTGTAATTTGTTCCAGTTATTGAGAAGAAGGTAATTTATAAACTTTTTTACATAAAAAATACATTTGTAATAATACTGAAATTATCAATTAAAATGTGTACAATTTGACAGTATTTCTTTAAAAATGTAAAAAGTAAGCTACAAATGTCTGTGCTGTTGGTACAGCAGCACAGACATAGTAAGCCACTCATTTTGCAGTTTTTTAAGTGTTACTTCATGAGAATGACCATTAATATATACAGTTGAGTTAGTTTATTATGACCACCAGCTAATATCCAGAATAATCATGTTTTGTGGCATGGACATGTAGATGATGTAGAAGTTATTTGATAAGATGCTGGAAGGTTGCCACAGGTATCTGGAACCATGCAGGCTGCAGTGTATTTGACGTCTGCTGAAGGGTTCATACAGTGAATGTGTGGTGACAAGGTAGTGCCAAAGGTACTCTGTTGGGTTCAAGTTTGGGGAATTACTTGGAAATATTGGTCATATTCTTCCAACCATTCCCTGACAATTTTATCTATATGATATCATTTTGTCATGTTAGAAGATCCCATCTGTCCCAGAGAAAACATTCAATATGCACTGGTGTACTTACTTGATCTGTAAGGATGGATACATACCCAGTTCAGTTGAGAGTGCCTTCCATGGATATGAATGGACCCAGACAATGTCAAGAAAATATTTTCCAGATTGTAATGATGCCACCACCAGCTTGTGTTCTTCCAGCAATGGTTGCAGAATGTTTCTTCTTTTGAAAGGGTTGCCTTTTTCAATGAAGTAGATGGAGCAGAAAACATGACTCATTGAAAAAGGCAACTGTTTGCCATTCAGAAGAGCTCCAATTCTAGTACTGATATGCAAATTGAAACCTTTTCTGCCAATGTACCTTCATCAGCATAGGTGCAGTGACCATCTGTCTGCTTCAGAGTCCCATACACAACAGGGTTCACAATATTATTGTTTTTAGATTGATTTAGACATGTCTGGTAGCGAGCTCCCTGGTTCATTTGGGTGTTGAGTTGCTTAACTGTAGCATGTCGTTTGAGCCTCATCTTCAAAGCCTACATTCACCTCTCACATCAATGGTACATGGTATTCCACAGTTTCCATGCCATTTTTTCAATCATGGAACACTTTAATCATAGTATCATATTAGGGGCAGTCAAATGAAAATGGACAAACTGTATAAGAAGTGTGGCATGGAAGTTGGTAATGCAGGTAGGTGTGTATATAGAAGTGCTCTCTATTGGGAATCAGGAAGGAACAGCATAAACGTTTACTGCTGTGCCATTTGTCTGTTAGACGTGCTCAAAGTGAGGTCGGCGAGTCGTGTGTGCGTCCAACATCACTATGGAGGTCCGCTGCTTGTTGACTTCCTGGAATACGGCGCCATAATTAACACACAGCAGTACATGAAAACTTTGCAAAAATTGAACTGTGCCATCAAATCCAAACACCCAGGAATGTTGACAGACAGCATCATTCTGTTGCAGGATAATGCCCACCCACATGTTACCAAGGTTGTTTTGACTATGCTGCAGAAGTTTCACTGGAAACTTCTGCAGCATAGTCAAAACAGCACTGTATGGAGGATGTGTATGGACTACGCTGCAGAAGTTTCCAGTGAAAGCATAGTCAAAACGCTGCAGAAGTTTCCAGTGAAACTTCTGCAGCGTAGTCCATACACATCCTCCATACAGTCCAAATTTCTCCCTGTGCGATTTCCATATTTTTGGAGCCGCGAAGAAAGACATTCGTGGCCGTCAATTTGCTTCGGATGAAAAGGTGCATGCCTGGGTACAATCATGGTTCCGTGGGCAACCGCAAACATTTTTCTATGAAGGCAGTGATCATCTTGTCTCAGTGGGATAAATGTATTAACAGTTATGGCAATTACTTTTCAAATAAACAGTTTATTTACTTTTTCCCATCTGTCTCGTTTTCATTTGACTGACCTTAATACAAACACTTCACAAACTACACAATTTCAGAAATACTGTCACCCTTGACCAAAAGCTGATGATAATCCCCTTTTGCAGATCTGATAATTTGCACATTTTACCCATGACAGCAACAATTATATATTTGCACATTGCCTACATCTCACCTTATTTACATACCAAGCCAGCTCATGATACATGCCTTAATTCATTGGCTATGTGCTGCTGACATTAAAAGTAGAAAGTGATTGTATTAATATGGCCCAACTGTGTTATAAATGAAAGTGCATTACAAATTTTTAATTTATTTCATTTATCATAGTATTATTAATTAATATAATAACCAAAGTCTGTTTGATTGTTTGTTTATGGCTTCACTTGTTGTCTTTTGACACATGGTGATACTTAAAGAATGTTAAACTTTATGCCAAATATTATATAATACTAAATATACACACTGTCAGACAGCGTTAAAATCTTTTTATAATATGAGTAGTTTCAATGATATAAAATCATCATATCAGGCTAGCAAACATCTCAAATTTGGAACAGAACATCACTGAATGCAGTATAACATTCTGGACATTTAAAATTCACAACAGAATTCAAGGCTTGAAAGTACAATAAAGAACAGTGGGCTCTTCCTATCTGCTCCTATAGAAAGTAGAGTTTAAAGTAGTCACTTTCCCATTCACTATTCGCTGTCTGCTTCTATATTTGTTTTATATAGATGATTTGATGTTGCGTAGGAGGATACAAACCAGGAGCTGTCACACTTTTGTACGTCCTCTATCCATTGTGTACGCCTCCATTTCCTTTTCTTTAGAAGAAGAGATGGGTGCAAAAATAGCATTCTGAGATCTCCACATATATAGATCCTCCAGGGAGCTTCTGTATTCAGTGAACCATAAGTTTAATGCCATGCCCCATGTATCCCAGCAACACAGGTTTCACTCATTACATGAGTTTTAAGCATTTTTGGATGGCAATAATGCAGTCTCATATGTGAGAGTAGGGGTAAGAATGACAAGATTCAGTTGGAAAGGAGTCACTTAATGTAATTTACTACACTTAAACATTTATTAGATGGCATGAAAGTTTGTACAATACATTACACAACTAAAGAAGACACAATATTTGCATTTGCATTTACATGCATTATCATCGTGGAGAGAAAGAGAGTTCACAAATTTCAATACCTTACAAGTTTGAACTAGAAATCTCATGTTGAAGAGAAGGGAGATAAGTTCTTGACATCAATTAACAGTTCTGGAGAGTGATGGCACACAAGCTGAAGGACGATGAGAAATCCAAAGACATGAATAAAACTGCAGATGGCAATAGTATGCAGGCACAGATCTTAAAGGGATGAACAGGTGATGACTGATTGGAATCAACTGTTTCTCATTATGTTAAAAACAGCAAATACTTTGGAGGTGTCTAAAAGTTGCAAGAAAGTTGAAAAACTCTAAGGTCAGAAACTTGACATACACTAGCTTCTAATGAGGTCATCCTTGAGTTGTTTCTTGTTCAATTCTCACAATATGCATTTGTGGTATCTTCATCTTTCTGCCTTTCTCCGCACAGTCAACTTTATGTAGGCTTATCTGCAATGATAGGGATGGACTGTCCCTTTTCAAGAAATCTGGGGTTTATGCTGTACCCCTTTTACACTCAACAACTGGAGAAAATACATGGTACAGTACATTGGTGTCATGACCAATATGTTGGTGAGTCATTTAGCAGAGCACCAACTGGATATCACAAAATGTAAATACTCCACAGAACTCACTAAAAAAGTTGTAGATTCCAATTTCAACCTTTTGTAGACCTAAACTGCCCACCTTGGGTTGCACTGATCATAGGCATTATTTGTTTGGGAAGCCCTCCTCACTTCCACCCTGTGCCCATGCAATATACCTTCACTTGGACTTCCTAATTTGTGGATTGTGAGGAATGCGCGAATACAGTGGACAAAGAAACACAACTTTTACGATAGGAAATTCTTTAATTCGCGCACAGAATACCGGAAATGTTGTTCGGATGCCAGCTACAATCTCTACCCTTGAACATTACTTAAGTTCAGTAACAAAAATTTTACGAACAAGTTATATAACGCGAAAACTTCTTAGTTTAATGACTATTCTACTGATAGAATATACAATTATACCTTATAACTAAGCTTACGGCTAATTATTATCTTCTAAAGATGAAAAATAGGTCTAAGATAAGACAGAAATTGAAATATAAAGATGAGAGAAAAGGGAAGTCGGGTACCCAATGATTTCGGTGTGCTTCACGGGGAATTGTAGTAAGTGGGAGTGAGCCTCTTGATTCACGGCGAATGATAATTTCTTTCCTATGGAAATTTTTTTTTTTGTCTTCACTATACACTTTAAAACGCATGAAAATTCCCTTCTCAGTTTTCGTTAGCCTCCTCTTTCTTTTCTCCTGAAAAGTCCGTTTGGTCTCCACTCGGTTCAACACCCTTTGAGAGCCTTCTTCACATGTCCTTTCCTCTCCTATACTACACCCCAGAATGACCTCCTGGACCCCGTTATACCCTGAGGGTTACACACCTTCCCCTTTGTTACTCAGGGGTCACCTGCTGTTACACCGTTAAACAAAAGTAGTGAGAAACTTCCAGAAAGAAAGACAATAGAAATGAAGACAAAGGGAAATATATTTAATAAAATATAAACTATAACTATACAATTATGGCATGTAGCCACAGGATTACACTTTTCAAATTTTTCAACTACGACACCACACTAGTGGCGTGCCGTGACATGGCATTTGACGCTAGGGAAGCTGTGTTTCTGTAAGAAGCCGACTTCCAGGGGCAATCAGTTAATTGTGTGTCAGTGATGGTCTAGGGTCCATTTGTATTCGTTTGTTTGATAAGCCAATAAAAACCATAGACTTCTCTAAATGTATTTTTAATATCACAATTACATTCTGAATTGCCAGTCACAATATAAGGACTAAAATTAAAAATAAAATTATAAAAACTTAACTTTGTGAAATAAAATGTGTGGTAGATTACATACCTGGTACAAAATATTATTCAATTCTGTATGAATATAATTTTAATGAAAATTATAATTAAATATAGCTTTGCAAAGAAACATATATAAAAATAACATAAAATATTCTTTACTCTTTAAATCTTAAAACAATCCACTTAGTCAAATAATTCCCTATGAGTGGCTAATGGATGGAATCAGAGACTGTCCTGGTAGGTGTGCAGTGTGTGCATGCATGCGGACTGCCAAATCCTGAGGGTGCTGATACTGGTCAATGTCAAATGCCTCTTTTGTTGCATCACTAGTATACCTTTTTGGAGTCTTGATCAAATAATTGCAGATTTTAATTAATAAAACAAATTTATTAAGCACTCAAATACTGTACAGAGTGCCGGCAGTGTCGTACACGTGGTCAGACAGACTGTCCGGGAGACAAAGACTGAAAACTAAGGGCACGGTAAGTGTTGCCAGGTTGGCCACATACTCCCTCCCCAGTGACAACGCTCAGGAACTTAGACGGGAAACGTACAGTTCGTCCAGAACGAGTCGTCCGTGGAAAAGGTGCCTGGATTTGCGTGGTCTCATCCGGTAGGTGGTCGTTTCTATCGACAGGTCCATCGTCACTGTTGGAGAATGGCGAAGGAAAATGGAAGGGTA
>NW_019385845.1:40144-84442 GCF_000671375.1 Centruroides sculpturatus | reverse complement strand
ACGTACCCTATTAAAACGCAATCAAAAACGCAAAAACCTGCATCTAAAATAGTATAAATAGAAGCAGAGTTCTTTACCGTAAGCCTTAAACCTAACCATCTCCCTTCAGTGGGGATGAATTTCGACATGTATATTATATAAAAACACGTGCGTATTCAAATGCAGCGTTGTCAAAATTTCAAAGGAATTGGTAGGAACAAATGAACATTACATTTTTATTTATATAAATAGATAGAAGATGATCTGCTTTAGTTCATTTTCACAGAAAAGCATAATGCCTCACAGAAAAGCAAACTTAGGGCGTTATACTCATAGTGCCATCTGTTGGACATAAAAGCCTTAACCTAGATTATATCTTTTAATTTAATTTATATGAATGTTTAACAGAATAATATACAGCCTATGTCCACCCTGAAGTTCCATTCTAAATATTGGTGAAAGAACTTTTGAAATCGGATGAGTAGTTTCGGAGATTACCTGCTGCATACAAACTTACATACATACAAACATTACCTCTTTATAATATTAGTATAGATTAAATAATTCTAATTGACCATGTTTCTCCACCATCCCTACACCTTCCATCTTCTTTGCATATTTAAGCTCATGTGCATCAATGTTATGCAATTTTTAAAAATAAGTTTAAAAAAATTTTTGTTCTAAAAGTTTTTTATATTCTATTCGGTTAATGCCATTCCTGTTTGTAATTTAAAATTTGTTCGGAAAAGACATTTGATTCATATTTGTGCCTGAAGACAATGTTCATAGCAGTGTTGAAAGCGCTACAGGAAAAATAAAATATTCCTTAATATGTTGAGTTTTTCTCCTTGTGTATATAATATATACCAAGTATGAATAGATAAGGTTATGATTATAAAAACAAAGCCTAAAAAATTATAATATATAATCAAATAGAATAAAATAAAATATAAAGTAATCAAAAATAAATAAAATATAAATAACCTAATGTAAATATAGCATACAAAAATAATTTTAAGATATGACAAATCATATCTAGATTAATATACTGTATCAGTTTTTGACACTAATATTTATGCAATTTTCAACTAACCTACTAATGATATTTGGGATTTTTAAAAAAATATTTGAAAACATTGTATATTATATTGACAAAGAGAAAACAAAATTGCAGATTTTAATATGAAAGACGATTATGCTTGACATAACTATGAATATGAATGAAATGTTATTGGTTTTGATTGATTAAAACTTAATTGGTA
The DNA here is from genome assembly GCF_000671375.1 of Centruroides sculpturatus. Classification (NCBI taxonomy): domain Eukaryota; kingdom Metazoa; phylum Arthropoda; class Arachnida; order Scorpiones; family Buthidae; genus Centruroides; species Centruroides sculpturatus. The sequence continues at coordinate 83,201 of NW_019385845.1, read as the reverse complement.
GACAATAAGATTGTAAACCATGAATCTGAAAGAGTAATTATTTATTTTAAATTTTGGGAAATATAAGTATATTTCATTTGAAATATTTATATGTATAAATTAGTTTATATTTTATCATATATTAAAAAGTCTTTTTATTTTTATACTTTCAGGTAAAAGCTATTGATTTGGATTTGAATGCAAATGGTAAAGTTCATTATGAATTGCTTCAAGGAGATTATAATCTCTTCCGGTTGGATAGTGATACTGGAGAAATATTTTTGCATGCGTCTTTAGATGGACAACAGAAAGAGTATGAACTAATTATTTCTGCTGTGGATGGAGGTAATAAACACATTTATAACTATTTACTACTAATGAAATAAGATTGTACAAATGATTAAAGATTGGTTTCAAATAATGAATATAGATTCATTATTTGAAACAATTTTTCTAGTAAAGTAAGAATTTATTAGTTTCAATATATTCTTGGAATTTGGGAACGATATATACTTTATCATGTATTAATACCAATTAAATGTATTGGTATTATAAAAATTTACAATGGAGTTGGTTGCTTTGTCTAGAAAAAGGTATAGAAGAAAAATAGTAAAAAAAAAAAATTCTTTTTTCAAGTTAAACCACTCAATCATTACCAACTTTGAGGAAAAAACACTAAGACTTTTAAAAATTCACAATAAGTAAATTTATTTAAATCTTTAAAACATTTTCCAAATGCATTTTGCCTTTAATCTAGGCCTTATCCAGAAATCTCACAACTCTGACAAGGGGAGGAATAAGTCATTCTGAGGGAACAGTGTGTGATACCATTTGGAAGGCACTGTACAACAATGTAATGAAAAGCAATAGGATTGAAAATGGAAAGAACCCAAGAGATATTATGAAGGCAGTTTGGTGGCCATAATGTGAATGCAATGCTGACTGGACCTGAAACTTACTCAGCAGAACCCTCAGATATTGCAGGCTCTTTGTAATGACTACTGTGTGTATGTATAGGAGAGCTTGAGGGCTCAGCTCAAATGTCCATCACAGCAGATTCTATTAAGCATTGGCTGGACTATGATAGCAACTAAACATATAGGCATTATATGAATCTTGACAAGGATTCTTCATTGAATTCACTTGAATAAAACATTCCGGGCAAATGTCTTTGCAGGATGGCTGAATGTAGGATTTTGAGATAAATTATTCTGTAAGCATATTATATCTCCATGAGAGAGTATATAAAAGTAAGGAGAGTGTCATGGCAGAAAATCTTGGAAAAGAAAAAGAGGTGTGAATACAAGAAGTGTTTAACAGTCTGTAAGAAAGTCAGTGCTTTTATGTATGTGTCCAGGCTTAATTTTAATGACAACATTGTTAAAAGTATGAACATATTGTAATTACATGATAATGTCTAGTCAATATGGTTCTAGGAATGAATATTTTTACAGTGCCATCTGTTGGACATAAAAGCCTTAATCCTAGGTGATATCTTTTAATTTATATGAATGTTTAACAGAATAATATACAGCCTATGTCCACCCCGAAAGTCTATTCTAAATACTGGTGAAAGAATTTTTGAAATCAGATGAGTAGTTTCAAAGATCCTCCTACATCCAAACTTACAAATTTTACCTCTTTATAATATTAGTATAGATGTATAAAGTGTTAATATTTGTATGTATATTATTTATAAATATCACTATAAATAAACGTTTTATGTCTGTGTACTGTACTTTTTTAGTTTTTAAAATTAAGTGCTATTTGTTGTTGAATGAAAATATATTGATTGATGCCTGAAGCAGGCTATTGAATGAGGCAGAAAACATTTGTTGTTACTGTTTTAATTACATATATTTTTGCTGGAAGAGTGTGTATGGCTTTTCATCTTAATATACAGGGTGTCCACAAAGTCTGGGTACATAAGGATTAACACATACTTTTAAAACAAAATAATTTTATTTGATTCTAATATTAATAAATAACATTTTCAATANAACTGAACGCATGTTGTTAGGCAACCTCTGTAGAAAGAGCGTTCTAAGAAATTCGTCCGTTACTTGTGTACCGGCCAGTGCCCGCATTTCTCTTAGTAGTGCTGAGGGCCTTTTGTCTTCTAGCTTAATTTCTAGGAGTAATTTTTTTGCCTTCCTACTTTCGGATTCTTCGAACTCATCAATTAATCGCGTTTTTAGGTCCGTGTAGGGCGTGCTCGTCAACGGTTGGGATATTACATCGGCGACCAATTTGGCTATTTCACAGTCAAGCGATCCTAGTACATGATGGTATTTCGTAACTTCTGTCGTGATATTAGAAACAGCGAATTGTGATTCCACCTGTGTGAACCATACTCTAACGTTCTTTCTCCAAAAGGGTGGAATTTTCACCGATACACGTGCTACCTCGACGGGGTCTTCGCTCTTGCTCATGACGGAAATATATAATATAAATACTCACAGAATTGGGTAAATAAGTTCTTGTGATCACGTTCGGCTCACCACTTTGGAGTCTTGATCAAATAATTGCAGATTTTAATTAATAAAACAAATTTATTAAGCGCTCAAATACTGTACAGAGTGCCGGCAGTGTCGTACACGTGGTCAGACAGACTGTCTGGGAGACAAAGACTGAAAACTAAGGGCACGGTAAGTGTTGGCAGGTTGGCCACACCTTAAAGGACATGATGACGACTATTGAGTTAAACTTAATAGTCGTTTGTTTTCTAACTAATCTGTTTTAGGACCAGGTGTCCATGGAAATTTCCAAAATTTACTACTATTCAGTCACTCTCGTTGAACTGGAAAAATTTCTGTCTTTATTACATCCAATATTATGAAGAAATCAGTCCCCAATGTACTCTGCTAGAGATTGGTTTGGTTAAGCATTTGTTTAAGTAAAATTCTGGCTCTTTTAGCAGGGTTTTATTTATGTCCATAATTCCCTAATCGCTTAATTATTTAACTACTACTTAAGTAGAAATAAGTCAAAACCAATTACTTTGTACTTGAATATTTGTAGTCTTGGGAAAGAAGTGGAAAGACAAATTTTTACGACAACAGATACATAAATCATAAATTTAAGGAAAATATATTCTAGAGCTTTTTTCTGTACCTCGTTTGTCTCATTCATTAAAGTTAGTTGTAAATGATGCTACCAAAGTAACAGTTAATTTTTTTAACTTTATACAAGAATTGTACACGTTTTTTTCTGCATCCCCTTATAGATGGGACATACTAAATCATAATATCACTGGTTTAACATTGAAATCCGTACGTAATATAGGATGGGAGAGCAGAATAAAAATATCAAATATTTTAATGGATTTTTTTTAACTCCTGCCAACTATACAGAACTATCATAAAAATATACCAGTAAACTCCTGTCGAATGGGTTAAGTTATAAATCTACTTGTGATTCACATAATGGGGCGAGGGCGGCCAGATATCTAGCAGGCAGGCGGCTAACAGCCCGGAACCAGTCCTAGATAGAATCGTTGGAAACATTGTGTGTGTAGCTTCCACCAGCTAAACCGGGTGAGGTCGATGCTGTATAAAGTGCTTACGCGAATGCAGATAATCTGGCTGTTTGGAAGCTGACTCAGTTTCGACAATACAGCGCTTCCATTCCGTCACTGATATTCAGATATACAATAGCAATCTTATCGTTTTTTTTCATGTGTAGTATAGAAATTTGTATTAATATACATAATGCGGTTATAATAAAATATTAATTTTAATGAATTCAAAGTATGTTAAAATATGAAAATAATTGCGCAATATGTATTTATATTTTAGAAAATACAAGGGAAATGGCGCTTCCACCACTTCCAAGGACGGCACGCTGCTGCACCTCACTATCCTAGTCATTCCATGTTATAATGCACCAAGGACTCAAGCCATAAAAATATTTTGGGAGTTTCATTGTGTCTTTTGTTTCAAATTTTTGTTCCTTCTCATACTTGCAATCCTTGAATTTTTATGTGAATTTTAAATGTTTGAATATTGTACTGCACATAGCAATATTCTGTTCCAAATTCAAGATGTTCACTAGCCTGATGGCAACAATTTTGAATTGTTGAAAGTACTTTGTTAAAATCTTTTTTATAACACTTGTCTGACAGTATATGTTTCTAGTATTATGGTGACACTTCATAGCACATTGTAATATTTATTATTTATGATTATTTTGTATTGTTACATTATTACTATTAATATTCTTGTATTATTTATTAATGATGCTAATTTTATTATGTAATATCCAAAGTTAGGTTGTTGACCAGATGGCCAAATGATAGCGCTACTTCATATCATTCAGCATCATCATTTTTTATTTAGAATTTGCCCTATCTCAGTTAAGAAACCAAATGAATATTAATTTAATTAAGGTCTCTATTACTCAGAAAAGACAGCGAGGAAAGATTTCTCAAGGCTGTATAATTTTTGGTACAGTTCTCTAGCTGGGGTGCAAATGACAGAAGCATCTATGCCATCATAATCTGCCATATTATCCCAGTTAGGTCAGTCTGACAAGTAAATAACATTCAATGGAAACTTAATATATTAACTAGGGAAAGGGGTGGAAAATGCATTACATTCTTTTTTTTATGCTATGGTAACATATTAAAATGGGTCACAGGTGTTTTGACCAACCTTACTGAGACAAAAAACAAAATCATTAACTACATAGTTCTCTGTCATGTTTGATGGGGTACTATCTAGTAAAATATTGAATACTATACTAGCAGACCCTGCCAGGCATTGTTATGGCTCAAAATGTATCTATTATATATATATAACAGTTTCCCCATGGGAGGAATTTTTCAAAAAATTTCTTCTTAGTGTACATTATCTTGACGTACCCTATTAAAACACAAAAAACTGCATCTAAAATAGTATAAATAGAAGCAGAGTTTTTCACAGTAAGCCTTAATCCTGTCCCTCTTCCCTTAGTGGGGGAAATTTTGACACGTATATTATATAAAAACACGTGTGTATTCGAATGCTGCGTTGTGTCAAAATTTCAAAGGAATCGGTAGAACAAACGAACATTACAATTTTATTTATATAGATAGATAGATGATGATCTGCTTTAGCTCATCCTCACAGAAAAGCAAACTTAGATAGTCATACTCACGGCGTTAGCACCATCTGTTGGACATAAAAGCCTTAATCCTAGGTGATATCTTTTAATTTATATGAATGTTTAACAGAATAATATACAGCCTATGTCCACCCCGAAAGTCTATTCTAAATACTGGTGAAAGAATTTTTGAAATCAGATGAGTAGTTTCAAAGATCCTCCTACATCCAAACTTACAAATTTTACCTCTTTATAATATTAGTATAGATGTATAAAGTGTTAATATTTGTATGTATATTATTTATAAATATCACTATAAATAAACGTTTTATGTCTGTGTACTGTACTTTTTTAGTTTTTAAAATTAAGTGCTATTTGTTGTTGAATGAAAATATATTGATTGATGCCTGAAGCAGGCTATTGAAAGAGGCAGAAAACATTTGTTGTTACTGTTTTAATTACATATATTTTTGCTGGAAGAGTGTGTATGGCTTTTCATCTTAATATACAGGGTGTCCACAAAGTCTGGGTACATAAGGATTAACACATACTTTTAAAACAAAATAATTTTATTTGATTCTAATATTAATAAATAACATTTTCAATACATAATTTGATGCACCTTGCAAAATTCAGGTGAAATAGGTTGTTAATAAGGGTGTCGAAGGTTAAATTCTTCTGCAATAAGACCATCCTTCTCATCCACTTAAGAGTATTAACTTGATTCGTTCTTCTTTAGACAGAGCCATCATTCAATCTGGGTAGGAAAGATAACATAAATAAATATAATAGTGAAATTCCCCTGTACCCAGACTTTGTGGACACCCTGTATAATTATTTTAACATTATAAGACTAATAAGCACTTTAAATAAATTGAAACAGCTAACCTTAGTTTTTAGTTATTGTAAATTTTAAAATTATAAAAATGTAAATTAAATTTTCTTACAAAAATTTATCTCAATTCGTTTTAAATTAATTATTAAATTTAGTATTAAAAATGATGTTCAAATGTAACAATGAAAATGTTTACTTTTACAGAATGAAGCCATTCCTGAATCATTGAAGAATATGCTTTTGGTTATGGATACTGCTGGTATATTTTATCATACAAATGATAGCAATGGCTTAAATGAAGGTCATCTTTGGCATATAACATGGGATAGAATTAATACATTTCTTCCAAACCTCAAGAAAGAAGTATTTAAACCAAATTCTTCAATTTCATCATTTCAATTTCAATCTCTAGATGAAGGAAAATCTTCAGATAAAGTTGATGTACTTAATGTTGAAACAAAACAAGATTCAGTTGATTTACCACTGACTAAAAAGCATCAGTCTTTACATTCACTAAAATCAAGTGGTGAAAAAGTAGATTTAGAGGAAAATTTGAATGGTATGTTCATTTTTTAATTTCATATATTTTTAAAATAATTTACAAATATAAACATCAATTAACCCAATTTTTGATTATCGCTCGATATAATGTGGCAGATCATTTGGCCTTAGTAATAATATAGTTATGAAAAATGTAATTATATGAGAGATTCAGAAAGTTTTGCTCCACACTTTTTATTTTGGCCAAAAATGATCAGAAAAGCTGCAGTTTGGTCTATGTTAAATTTAAACTTTTCTGCTTCGAACCATAACGTTACACCCAAACCATTTGGTAGAATCTAATGAAATCACTTTCAAAATGGAATCTGATAGTGAAATTTGTCACAGAAAGTTGTCATCAAATTCCTAATGGTTATGGAAAAACAGTGGGAAATATTTATAAACATCTAAAAAATGTTCGCCATTCTGTTAATAGAAATACGGTTGGATGCTGGGAAAGTCTGAGATCAGTAGAAAGGGGTGATGCCAACTTGAGTGATGAACCAAAGTTGCTACTTAAGTTCAGCTTTAGCACCCTGAAATGTGTAATATACTGATTTAATCTATCAGAGAGATCAATATACCATTTACAAAGAGTTATCGTAATAGCTTGGAATCAGTGAAGATAGTGTGAACACAATAATGTAGCATTTCAGATATTCGAAGTCTACTCATGGTTTGTTTCACAACAGCTGACACTAGAATGTAGAGAATGTAGGATACAGAAGAATCACAGATTATACAGTACATAAAGATGGAATTATTACAGCAGTAACTTATATTAACCTGGCACATATTTTCAGTAGTAATAAGACAATGTGAAATATACAGTGCAAACATTTTTAGCCCTGTTTAGTGGCCAGCTTCAGGCTTTTACAGATCTGCAAAGTGAATATTCTAAATTTTTTTCAAAGTTGTTCAATGTCACCAGTTTCAAATGATATTTTACATAGAACTAAACATTTCTCTTACAGTAGAGCCTCGATTATCTGACTCAATTGGGGACTGGGGTTGGTCGGATAATTGAAAAGTCGGATAACCAAAAAGTATGAAAAAATCCATTATTAGTGTAGTATATTATTATATCCCATGTAATTAGTATATCGCTATTAACCTACTTCGTGTTGAATTTTCATTGATGTTAAGCCTAACAATTTATTAAACTAATAATCGTCGCTATTGTATCGTTAAAAATTATAAAATTAAGCCTCGTTTAAATACTGACTCCCTTTCATGGTCGATCCAGTGTTGCCAGCTAAAACACACAAAAATAATATTAAAGTAGCCAAGACATAGCCAAATATTGTAGCACCACATCACTAGCGGACATTTGAAATTTGCCAACTAGGACGGTCGGTTAATTAGGGGTCGGATAATCGAGGCTCTACTGTATTTCAATATTAACAGTTACACTATTTAACCATGTAAATGAAATTGTAATATGAAGTAATAAAATAAACAGTGGCAAAATTCTTCTGTACGTACTGTATATCCTATTCCATTTTCAGACTGTAAAAACGAGTTTGGCATTTTTTCCATTTATGTATTTTAATACCATGATCTTGCACAAATTTTCCATGTCTCAAGTATTCTAAGCATTTCTTTACCAAAGATTTTTAAAAATTAACTTGCCTGATTCCACTTTACCAACAGCCCAGGCTCAGTTGGATATTGGGCTAGTGTCTTTGATGTTTTATTGCTGGAGATATTGTATTTATGCTCAATAATTCTTCTAGTCAAGGTCTTGCTAATGGATCTTAAGCAAATTCAATTTTCAATGGGGAGGGAATTATTCTTTAAGAATTTATTTCACAAGGTCAAACTGTGAATCGAAAGTTATATATGGATGTTTTGAGATGCCTGGGTGAAAATATCAGATGAAAAAGACCAGCGCTTTGGAAAGTTCATAGCTGGTTGTTTCATCATGACAAAGCTCCCACCCACTTAGCTATTGCTATTCAATAGTTTCTCTCCAAAAATAAAATGATCGTGGCACTCCACCTTCTCAGTCTCCATACTTGGCATCGTATGACTTTTTCTACTTCCACAGCTGAGAAAGTGCTTGAAAGGACAGAAATTTGAGAATGATGGCATTCAAACAGAATTGCAATGAGTGCTTAACAATGTCAAAAAAAAAAGCTGCAGGAAATTTGAAACTGGAAAAAATGCTGAAATCTATGTATAGCTTCAGAAATAACTTTTTTGAAGGAGACAATTCCTAATAAATTAACATGTATGCCAGTCATTTTTTATTGGACCAATCCTGAAACTTTTTTGTTTGAACCTTATATATAAAATACAGGGAATTAAGTACAATAAAATAAAATAAGAAGTTTATCACTTTCTCTCTGAGGAAACTGTCTTAATGTCTTCTAAGATGTAAACGGAGTAATTTTGTTCAAATTGTGAAGAAAGGAACAACAATAAATTTCAAGGCACATTTGGTTACTCTGCAAAGACTAGTGAGACAAATGTACTGAGTTCAATCAGAGCAGAACATGCAAGATGTCTTCTTGAACAATAATGCAAGACTACACATCAGTTTGTGAATAAAAGTTATCACAAAATAGTATTGGACTGTGTTCATTCATTTACCAGTCTTGATTTGGTTCCATTAGACATTTATCTTTTTTTCCAATGAAGAATATTGTTTATGGACAAAAGTTTAGGGATGATGACAAAGTTTTCAAGAAGGTGAAGATGTGGCTCCAACAGAGCCACAGGACTTTTTCCAATAAAGACTGTAGCTCCTTGTTTCCAGGTGGTGAAAAGTCATATAAACAGATGGATATCATATAGAAAAATAGTGTTTGTAAATAAAGCATGCAACTATTTATGCCAGATTTCATCTTCCTCCTAATCATTTGTGGCTGAAATAGAAAATGTGGGACAAAAACTTTGATTGGCCTTTGCAGTTACTTTAAATGGAAGTGTAAAAGTTATTCCAACCTTTTAGAGAAATTGAATGATATTAGCCTATAGCAATTTGTTTTAGTGACCTGAAACTCTGATTTGGATTTTTTGATTGGTTTATATGATTATATACAACAAGTGACTGACAGTATACATGTACTGTACAGTCATTATCTCTCTCTGTCACATACATCAAGTGGTAACAAGAAAATTTCGTGTGTGTTACCCTGTGGCAGAGTGTTGGATATTGACAACTGGTAATTGACAGAATATATGGACTCTACTGTATTGTTGAAAATAATAGTCTGAAACAAGTTTTTTCCAAATTTTTAAAACACACACAAGAAAAATTGAAAAAGTAAATAATGTTTAAAGTATTATATGATTCTATATTCTAATAAAAATTGAAGTAAATTGATTATTTTAGTATTTATTAATGTATTTTTTATTTAAATAATTAAATTATAACTGAATTAAATAATACAACAATAAAACTTAAAAATATTTGATATCTAATGTGACTTCTGAAGACATTTAGAAATCATATTGTGAATTTTTTATTTATTTGGTGAAGATAATATTACTTTAATTAAACATATTTCTCTTTTGTATTTCAAGCAAATAGTCCACTAACCACATCTCATCAGACTACACCATCTGTAATTCTTCACCCACCTGCATTTACTTTTACTCACGCTTCATCATATTTACATCCAGTGACAACACATCCCTTGAATGCAACTAATAATGGTGTTCAGTTAACAAATGTTAAATCTTCTACCGTACCACTGCTACTCAATCCATCAGTTATGGAACAGACTACGGTGCCAATATTTTCTCCCCAGGTAAAATATAAAATCAGAGCAGAGTGTATATCTACTGGTGATTATGAAAGTGGTCTAAGTCATATGTTTTTCATTTAAAGATATTTTGACTTTATAAAAATTTAAAAAATATATAGTTTTTATGATTATAAGACAAAAACGCAAATACATTTACTCTTGCAAAATAGTTAATTTATGTAATTGTAAAATTTTACAAATAGTTCATGAAATATATTCAATGTTTTCCTATTTTTGACTTAGACCACTTTCCTAATCACCAGCACATATATAGTTTCTGATTTCATTTGAGAACTTTTAATGATTATTACTATATTTTTAATACATCTGTAAACTGTTTGATTTTACACATGAATGATATCACTTGATATCATGTCTGTAATGGTTTCTGATTGATTTTAAATAAAACCAAGGCATTGTTAAACAGTTTTATAAAAGTTAGAAATTTGTAATTAAAAATAAAATGCTTTCCGAGACATTTTCAAAGCTTCTGAACATGATGTCAAGTGATGTCGTGTCATTTGAAATCATGTATTATTAGCATGATTTCAATATATATTTTTACTAAGGTTGGTTCAAAAACATCTGCGTAATGATTATTAGACTATAAAGGAAATGCCCTAAATTTTTTTTACAGTTCAGCACTCCATCATGTTTCAAATTTTCACTCCTATGTTTTTACCCTAGCTGGATTCTTGTTAAGAGAGCAGCCCTCTTAAATGAGCGTCATGTCAGCAGCAGTTTGCATAAGATATAAATCATCCTCAGAATGGTGCTAAGAATTTATCTTCACTCTTACAGTACATCACTAGCCAAGGGTCATGGCAGCAAGGCTCTCTATATTATGGTATATCCATATATATATTGGAGTTTAAGTGAAACCTTCCAGCTACCAAATACATGGAAAATCAAAACGATTTCTTACAGAATCATAATTAAATAGGTTTTATTGAACACACGTGAGAAGCAATTACATATTAATTAATTAACCCTTTAACGCACTCCTGTTTTTAATTATAATGTAATTAAGCATAAAAAATACTTAAAACTGAAAAAAACAAAATAAATGCGTTAATTTTGAAGAAAATGCTTAAAATTTTATTTTCCTTTGTCTCACCTTTCTGTGAAATTTAACACGGATGAGTTATTGTTTACACAGCTGGATGACCTTGAGAACAGCTGGAGTTGGATTTCCCAGGATATTCTCATATACGTCTCGGGAGGACAAGGGTTTAAAGTAGAGTGAGTACGAAATTGGCGTATATTTTTAAAAAATTAAAGATTTTATTGCGATTTCCGACCCCCCTCTAATTAATTAAATTTATATAAAATAAATTATATTAATTTAAAAAATTTAAAAACTATTGGAGGTCATTTTTGACATCAGAAAGCAGCTTTAAATAACTTTACCGAAGGAAAATCCGTGCACTACAACTTAGGAACCATGAAATAAAATTGATAAAAAAATTCCATTAAAAAACAATTAAGCCTTAATCGAGCCTTATCAAAGGCTCATTAAAATCGCAATAAAATTTTTTCACACGGGCAAAAACTTTTGAAAAAATTTAGGGACTTAAAAAACATTCCAAAAATTGGAAAAAAAAAATTGTCAAAAGTGGCCTTAACTACCGAATTTTACGTAACGCTATGTAAACTTGATGAGTTATCTCGTCAAATTAAAAGTTATTATAAAATACTATTTTAAATGAACCGTTTCCAATACTTTTTGATCAAACTGCATGCAAGAGGGTGCTGTCATTTTTTTTTCTTTCTTTTGATATTTGATATGATCTATAAACATATACCAGCAATCTGTACATCATCATCTGTTTTCATTTGCAAATAAACACTTGCTTTGTGTGTAAAGAATGTTTGTACTGGAGATTTTTCAAAATTTCACTCGAAATTTTGAAAAATCTCTGGTTAATTGAGCAAAGAGCATGCATTACATTTTGTTTTAGAATGTAATTACTGCTACAGAAACATTGGAAATGTTTCAAAAAGCCTTTGGTGACAATAATCTATCAAAAACAAGTTTTTTGAGTAGTTCGAGATGTTTGAGGAAGGAAAAGAATGTGTCAAAGACTAAAACTACGCTCTGGTACACCATCCACTTCAACTGATGAATATGTCACTCTAGTCTGAGATTTGGTGCTCAACAACCATCATTTAACAATTAAGGACTTTATTGAACATGTTCTGTTGTCATTTGGATCTTGTCAAGCTTTAAAAGATCATTTGGGCTTGCGGCATTTTGCTTTGAGTCATCGCAAAAATTTTGAATTTTTTCCAAAAACTTGTTCAAGTGGTTTAGGAAATGCTTTCTTGAGGTGAATCAGTCTTAAAATACCTCATTACAGGTGGTGAAACATGGATCTATGCTTTTGACACTAAAACAGCTCAACAATCATGTCAATGGTGCTTGAAAGGTGAAGACAAAAAGACCATGTTAAGTCAGTCAAAAATTAGTCATATTAATTGTTTTCTTCAATTGTTGTGGTGTTGTGCATCACAAATTCCTGACTGGCCAAACTGTTGACAAAAGGATATTCTGCATTGTTTGCATGAAGCAATTTGTTGATGTGATGAGAAAACTCATGAATTTTGCACCACAGTGATACATCTGCTCACAATGCTCTTGTGTTGGTGAATTTTTGTCCAAAAATCCAAGAAATATGGTTCTGCAAGCTCTGTATTCACCCAATATGGCACTGTGTGACTTTTTTCTGTTTTCTCAACTAAAATTTTTGCTTCGTAGTCACCATTTTGAGTCGATTGATGCCATAAAACAAAATTTGATGTGAGTCTTGAAGGGATTTCACAAAAATGAGTTTAAAGCAAGTTTTGAGGATTGGAAAAGCTGTTGGCATAAATGCATTGCAGTGGAAGGAGATTACTTTGAAGGGGATGAAATAAATTTTGATGAATAAATTCAAATCTTGCATTTTGTTGAACTATGCTTGATAGTTTTTGATCATAGGTATTGATCATGTGCATCCTCATCTTGAGTAGACAAAGTTGGTTGCTAATCACTTCTTGACTTAAGCCAGTACTATAGATATGTGTTTTTATATGATATATTCCATTAGAGGACATTCAGAAATTTTGGAGCAAGGATGTTCACATGTTTTCAGTTAGGCCCCTACTGTGCACTACTTTTACTTTGTTCCATAAATAATTTAGTAAATACACTGGCGGAAACTGAAAGTGTTATACCCAGATGGAATTGATAGACATTCGCAAAACTTGGTAAACATGTACAGGGGTATTCCCAGAAGAAACGAACACAAAATGAAATGAATTACACAAAGTTTTATTGCTGTTTGGTACATGTTTCAATAATTGGTATGCCCACCTTGAGCATGAATACACTCTTGGGTCCTTGCAGGCATTAAATCAATAAGTGCTTGAATGTCTTGTTGGGGTATATCTCTCCTTGCCTGTGCAACTTGTGCAGTCAGTTGTTGTACAGTGCGTGCTGGATGGCTATGAGACATAATCCATTTACCCATGGCATCCCAGACATGCTTGATAGGGGATAAATCTGGAAATCGAATGGGCCAATCCATGATTGCAACACTTTGCAAGGCCTGTCTTGTGATGGCAGCAGCATGAGGATGGGCATTATCTTGTTGGAAGATACCGTTTTGGATTATGTTCATGAAAGATATGACTACTGGATGGATCACCCTGTCCACATACTGCTCACAATGCTCACTTGTTGAAGACACAATGACCATTGTGTCTTCAACACAATCACCAACTCGGTCCTGCTGTCGAAACTGATTGCCCCCCAAACCATGACACCAGGAGTTGGACCTGAATGGCACTCTGAAATTACAGCAGGGTGGGCTCTTTCTCCAGCATGCCAGCCAACTATCATATTGGCCCCAACAGAATAGAGATTCATCACTAAACACAACTGTACGCCATTCGTGTGTCCAATTACGTCTAGCAGCACACCATGTTAGCTGTTGTTGGCGATGAAATCTGGTTAAGGGAATACGTTGCATGGGGGTCCAAGATCTCAACCCAGCATCAAGCAATCGGTTTACAATTGTCCATGGGGTGACTCTGGCAGTAACTATTGCTCAAATCTGTGCTGCCGTCACCCATCTTTCAGCAACTGCCATCCGCACAATATGGCGATCTTCATGTGGCATTGTACTTCTGTGTGGACCTGTGTTGGGTCTGCGAGTACTGGACCCTTCCTGCATCCACCTTGTGACCACTCTTTGTACTGACATTGTACTACAGCAAGTCCTTCGAGCAATTTCACAATATGATGCTCCCATTTCTGACATGCCAATTATCCAACCTCTTTCAAAGTCAGACATTTGGGTGTATGGAGTTCTTACTCATCGATATGGCATAACTGGTCACCAACAACCTGTGGACCAAAAAAAAAGTCATGTTCCATAACACAGTTCACAACTTATGCAAAATTGCTATAGTGTTTAGTTTATAACAAATGTCTCCATAATTTCCATACCACTGTATGTACTGTACTTCATTTAATTTTTGATCATTCAATACCCTTCACACAGAGATTCTTGTCCCAATTTCATAAGTCTCTGACAATACCAGGTGGGTGTAACACTTTCAATTTCTGCCAGTGCATATTGTATTTACTGATTATTCAATAGTTCACTAAAATTGATAAATTTACTTTATATAAAATGGAAACCAATATATAAGTAGTGTGTTATAACTCCTTGGATTTGAACAACAAGAACCCCTGGGTGATCTTGTTACTTCAGATAAGGAAGTTCTGAGCATGCTTACTTTCTGTCAAAAAATACAACAGCATGCATGGTCTCTGTGATATGCCATATGACTAAACTAATATAATCAAATTGATACATCACATCAAATGAAGCATGCAATGCCATAATGTTGTAAATGCCAAAAAACAAACTTTTTAGGAGAGAGAAAAAACACTTTTTCTAATGAACAAACTTATGAAATGCTAGAAATATTATTTTAATAATTTAAACCCAATGTTTTATTCCAAAGTGTAATTTCAAACACCTAAGTATAATAGTAAGGAAACAAAAAAAAAATTTAAAAACAGCCATAACATTGTAAATGCCAAAATTGTTCAAGTGCATAAGATTGAAAATGCCAAAAATAATTGGTCGTAAAATGGATATTTCTACAGCTGAAAAATAGTTTTGAATACCAAAAACTTAAATACAATTTACAAAAAATTCAATGTAATAATTTAAATCTCAATTTTAACATTAAAAACTGGCAATAATCTATTAGTGACTACTTCCTGGCTTCATCAATGTTGGTCCCTCAGTTTTTGTACTTGGAATTGGACTGTATATTTTATCATAATTATATTAAACAACTAGCAGGTAGGCCCAGCATTGCTTGGGAAAAAGTAACGATAGCAACGATTAAGATTATTATGTTACAGTCAACCTTACCTGTTTTCACAGAATGCAAGAATTGGGTCCCCCATTTCCAGAGTAATTAGAGAATTTTTAGATGGGTCTAAAAATATGTTCAATTTCTTGCAAAAACGAAAAAACCTGCATCTGCATCTTGCACGTCTTTCTCTTAACAATTCCGTTGTTACTTAAGGCTTAACACTTCCATCAACAATAGAAGTGTTAAGCCTTAATCCTGTCCCTCTCCCGGGGGGATTTTGAAAAATCCCTTCTTAGTGTGAATTTTCATGACTTACCCTAAAGCCTGGTACTCACATGCGGCAATGAACGACAGAAATCGTCGACGGAAACAGTTGCCGTTCTGTCGTCTTTCCGTGTTGCGTGTACTTACATGTGGAAATTACCCTACAATTGAAACGCGCGATCTGCCAGTTGTAAATATAAACAAGTTACTACAGTAGGTAGGTTACATGCCAGTAGTCGAAAATGGCGTCTACCGGGATTGCTTTGTTATATCAATTAAACTTTTTAAGTTTGCCTTCAATATTATCGCAAATAAAAAAAACCTCAAAAACGAATAATTTGGATAGGAAAAATATTCTAAATCGTCGAAAGTTAGAAATATCGAATACTTTCGTCGCCGAATTACGCTTACTCCATTCCCAATACTTTACGCAGTAAGTAAGTCTATTTGACATTAATGTTTAAATCGGATAGTAATATAGAGTATAAATGAAATATATTAGTGTACAAATAAAGCTTTTTAGCTTGCTGACCGCCATAGTTCAAATGCTATTGTCCCACGTGATCTTTATGACGACATTGCTAAACAGTCTTCCTATTGGTCTAATTTTTACCGTGCCACTTTCCGTCGCGGCAAAAGTTGAAAATTTTCAACTTTGTATTCCGTCGAAGGCAAAAGTGACGTCATTTTGCTGGTCCGTCGACTGTTTCCGTAGTCCGTTGCCGCATGTGGGTACCAGGCTTAACTGTGTACAAAATTTCAACTCCTAACCATTTGGGCTCTGTGCTTATTGTTAGTATCATTATCAACTCGTCTTGATTATATATATTTGCGTTTTTCATGAACTATAGAGGGCGCTGTATTTTTACAAAATGACTACTCTATCTGGGTCATTTGTTAGTCGTCAATGTAAAATGAATTATATATTACTATCTTATGTGGGAATACATGAAAACTTATATTGGGATCGCGTATGGCTTTGGAATTACAATTTGGAACACAACAGAAAGCTTTACTTTTACTATTCATCTTTACTGTTGACAATATATGAAGAACATTCAAATGACCCAGATAGAGTAGTTCTGTTTTTAAACACCAGAGGGCGAGCATCCGGTGAAAAACGCGAATAGACTAGCTGTTACCCGCAGCTTTGCCCGTGAGGATTTTGCAAGCAAACCCTATTTATATTTGGTATTTCAACAACCGTAGTAATTGTTATATAACACCTACTGCCAAGAATCAAACGAACTATTTTCGATTTGATCAATTTTCTGGAACGTTTACAATCGTTCTATAATCGAACCTATATGCAATAACAAATTTGAATTTAAAATGGTTTGAACATTTTTAAAATCAAAATATATGAAAATATTTATAACAATGTCTGAAATGTTATCAATTTAATACACCTAAGTACTCGATGAAGACTAAATGTAGTTGAAAACAAAAAATTGCATCTAAAATAGTATAGTAGAAGCCGTTCTTCCAGTTAATCCTTAATTCTCTCCCTCTCCCTCCCGCGGGGGAATTTCGAAAAATCCCTTCTTAGTGTGCATTCCCATGGCATATCGTAACTGTGTACTAAATTTCACCTCTAGGTTCAGTGGGTTGGTCTGGTGATGATGAATCAGTCAGTCAGTCAGGACAAGTAATTTTATATACAGTGATACCCCGAACTTTCGCGATAGGTGGGATTGAGCAATAACCGCGTGAGTCGAATTTGCATAAGTCGGGGTATAATTTCACAATTTGTGTAAAACCCAAGTTGGATGTATGTAAGCTAATAAATGTTCTCGTTAATCTTATCTCGTCCTTTGATTCGTTCGCGGTTACAAGAAATCACCACATAGAGTCTTTCGAGTCTCCGTAGATATAACAAACACAGAAATAAATAACACGAAATAAATTGTGGCTGTGTGTCGAATCTGCACAACACGTCTGAACATGTAAGCCAAACAATAGTGTGGGGGGATTGAGTAATCAAACAAAAGACGAATCGACGAGATTTGAAAATCGTGTAACTCGAGGTATTACTGTATTTAGATAAGATATTAATTTAGTGTAATAAAAGTTAAAGTGTATTTAAAAATTTCAAATTTGAAAGATTAATGGAAGTCCGAATATCATTTTGAAAATATCAAATAATAAAGTTATACAGGTTAACTATCTATATTAGTAATCCGGCATTCAGTTATCCTGTTCTGCTAGCATCTCTTTGAAATACCTTTTTAAATCCAATATCACAAACCTATCATTTTACCAATGTCAGGTTTCTTCTTTTGAGGAATCCCAAAATGGGAGTGAGCAAGAGGAAATGGAAGATTTTTGAAATCATCAATGCTAACTTTATCTTTCAGCACATTAACTCCCACTTCACCATCCTACTGCTTTACCTCCACCTTTAGCAACCATAACTTTACCAAAGTTATTTGATGAGAATCTACTTTGGGATGCTATTGAGATATCCAGGTCTTTTGTATTCAAAAATGCATGGGCAATTAATTTAGTCATGAAACTTCTCAAATACTACGCAGGTAAAAAGGTTTTTAGTCCCTGCACTTTTAATGATGTCCACAAGATCCTTTAGCATGTAGGCTTTGCATTTTCTCTCCATTTTTCAATTAGAGCAAAGTCTTGATCACAACTGAGAAATATGTGGCTCTTTACTGGGTATTTGTGTGTTATTTCTGAAAATACATCATTGGCCACTAACATCAGATACATGGCTATCATGTAATGGTTTTGTTTTGACCAAACAGTTGTATGACCACAAAGTCAGCTTCTTTCAGTCACCAATAGTAGCCTCAGTAGTAACATAATGGTATATACAGGATGGTATTTCCATAGACCCTCTTCCTCCAAAATTCTCACTCCACAAAAACATGCAACCTTTCTTTAATTGAATTGTGAATTCCAAGGTTGTAGTCAGGGCTGTAGAGGAATTTCTTGCCAGAGGAGTCGGAGTCGGGAAAATTGTGTAGACTCGGACTCCAGCATTTTAAATTTAATTTCATTTTCTTTCATTTAAATTTTAAAAAAAATTATTAAATAAAATACAAAAACATTAAAAAAATTTATTTTATGTTATAATTCATTTATTTCACTAACTAAATACAAAATGCAACAATTTAATTTATTAAATATGTATCAATAGTATTCTTCTTCTTCTAATGTTCATATGGAGAGACTAGCTTTAAGTAGGCTCTTTCTCCGACAAGCAGTCACTCATTGGTCACCGGAAACATCTGGTTCTAGTTCTAACACAAGGTGGCAGAGAGTGATGTTATTCAGCGGCTCATATATAGGAAGCAGCTTAGTAACGTTGTCCAGGTTGACATCCAATACCATGCCCAGATTGTGGCAGGTTGAGTATAAAGTGTAAAT
Organism: Centruroides sculpturatus; assembly: GCF_000671375.1. Classification (NCBI taxonomy): domain Eukaryota; kingdom Metazoa; phylum Arthropoda; class Arachnida; order Scorpiones; family Buthidae; genus Centruroides; species Centruroides sculpturatus. Next base: position 63,983 of record NW_019385845.1, on the reverse strand, counting down.
AATTAATGATACATCCTTTTTCCTCGGGGTGAAATTTCCAAAAATCCCTTCTTAGTGTGCATTCTCATGACATACCCTACTAAAACGCAGTCAAAAACGCAAAAAACCACATCTAAAATAGTACAGTAGAAGAATAGTTCTTCAGTGTAATCCTTAACCCACTCCCTCTCCTTTGCAGGAAGGAATTTTGAAAAATCCCTTCTTAGCGTACAACTCACGACATACCAAATTTCAACTCCTAATCGTTTGGACTCTGCACTTATTATCAACAACCCATCTCGATTATAATATTTAAAATTACAGTAGAGCATCGATTATCCAAATCAATTGGGGACAATCGATTTTATGGATAACCGATTATGTACAAAAAATATATTAATCTATCCCATGTTGAAATTCATTCAAATCCTGGTGCGTCCTTAAGTACCCTCTCATGGTCGCACCAGTGCTGCCAGCTAAAACACTCACACCAACAAGAATAATATTGGAGTAGCCCAAGACATAGCCAAATATTGCAACACCACAGGACTAGCGGAAATTTAAATTTGCCAACTGGAAAGTTTTCGGTTAATTGCCGTTCGGATAAGATACATCTTAACAGTTCCTTTTCAACCATTATTGAATCTCAGCAGAACCAGTCTCTTGCAAGAAAGGCACTCATATGCCACATAGAGGAGTGCTTTATATCTGCTAATGGTGAAAAACATTTGAAGTTTAACAAACAAAATTCTTTAATATTAACATCAAAGGAAGTTTTCAAATGTAAGAACTACAGAAAAAACTTTATTCTATCTGATATAAAAAAAAACGTTTAGAATCAATAATACATTAAAAGCATTGCTAACTATTGTAAATTTTATGTTTTATACTTCTGTTTTTTTCTACTTTATTTAAAATTTATCACATTTATAAAAATGATTATTGAAAATAATTTCTTATTACTTTTAAGCCATCAAAGGAAAGAAACGGATCGCCAAGATAAGTATGGAGCGGCATGCTGGTGAACTTCTTATGTGAAAAGAATGACGGATAACCATTCGTATATCGTAAAGACGACGTCTACGTCTTTCGTGCGGGACTTCTGACTGGGGCATTTGTCCGTTGAAAAATTTTGTCCCATCTTCGCCATTATAAATAAAGGATGTGAAATTTTATTTGCATAAAACGGTAAAAAAGATTTGTGAATATTGTATTTATTAGAAATTTTATCAGAAACCAAAAGACAACTTCATTCCTCCAGTAACGGATCTCAATTATAAATTGTTGAAGTCGATTTATATTTATATTGTGAAATGTAAAAATCATTAAACTGTAATTAATAAATATTACATTGATATTTTAGTAATTGTTTTCATGGAGTTATTAACAAAAGCCGCAAAACTTTCAATATGAAATTGATACTTTAGTATGGCACAATTACACGTTAGATACAATGTTAGCAGAATATCGTCGGCAACACACGGGTCCGTCGGCATTTTGGTTACAAAATAGTAATTATCTTTAATATTGTAGTTCCCCATAAAGAAGTTTATATATTATATCTTCTATAAGCCTAACTCTACATGCCTGCAAAGTCTCTCAAAAAATCCAGTTACAACTGATCAAATAATTTTTCTTTTCAGAAAACATGACCTGAAAAGAATCCATTTTGGATCAAAGAATAATTAACCCTTTTAATATTAACATCCCTCTTCGGTGTTAATTACACTTCAATTCGAATTGCATGTGTCATTTTCATTTTTTCTTATCAGAAAAACATCTGATGAGTTGTAATTGGATTTTTTGAGCAGGGAGACCTTGCAAACATGTAGAGTTAGGCTTATAGAAGATATTACACATGCAGTAATTATCTCGAATTCTTATTGCTCACTTTATGTGTATTTTTACTTTCCCGGCTGTTATAACACGGGGAAGTTTTGGGGTTTTGGCAAAACTTGCCCCCCCCACATTTTTGGACTTAGGACAACTTAAAACATCAACAAATGCAGAAATTACCCCCATATTTTTTTCATGTGTAGATGTTAGTTTGTGTCTGTGGGGGGTACAATTTTGTTCATCCTCTCTAAGGCTTAATAACTAACTCTTGCGCTTTATGTTGAAAATTTCTGAAATTTTGCAGGGAAGTTTGTTAGGGGGATCAAACCTGTGTAACTGCTGAAATGTCTATCCTGCTTCAACTTAAAAAGCTGCTACTAAATTGCAAACACATAAATGAAGTTGCATTTGTGTGTTTGCAGTTTTTCAAAGTGAAATCCTGCTAAATTTCTGGAGAAACAAAATTTAAACTTTTACAATCACTGGAGAATTTTGGAGATTTATCAAATAAAATTCCTATTGTATTTAGTAATTATAACAACTTTGGCTATCTTTTCAAACTAAACATTGTCTCATACAAGAATGTTACATAATCCAAGTTATCTGCAACTACCTACAAAAGATTTTCATTTAGTAATTGAGAAAACAAAACGAAAAAGGCTGAATTAGCCAAAGATAAAACATAAAAATGTATAAAATTGTCTAATACCTAATATGCGAGGCTGGAATATAAAATCTGTTTTTTACACCTGTGACATAAAGCATCATTTTATTTTTCATACATGTTCTATTTGTTGTTTGGACATTTTTTGAATTCTATGTAAGGTATGTTGCAGTCTTTGTTCTGTTAGCCATGAAGAAACTATGAAGCTGTGAGACAGTTCAAGAAATGAAGAAATTTAAAATTTTCTGTTTGATAAAACTCAGGAATGTTACAAGAAACTTGTAACATTCGAAACATAAAGAGGCATATCGAAACATAAAGAGGTAATGAGGAAAGTGACCATATTAAGGACTGACCGAAAAGTGATAGTCCGAGAGATAAAAATTCCAGGAATGCTTAAGGCTTTGAAGAGCCAAATAAAAAATCCTTGACGATGCCAAAGAGAGCCGACCTTGCAGAAAGAAGTCTCGAGACACTGTCTAGCATTAAAAGAAAGCCCAAGCTTAAATTGTATTACCTACCACGTGTTGATGCTGGCTCAAAAAAAAAAAAAAAAAGGTAGAGTCACTGTTGCCGTCTTTTGAAGAGGTACATAAATGGTTTGCAGGCAGAGATTTCGAAGATGTAAAAAATATTTTCTTCACGGTTAAAAAAATTTTTTACTGCAAAGGAAAAATTTAACAAGCGAAATGACTGTCTACATTAAATCAGTGTAAGATATTCCCCTGCATGTCTGGAATAATGCAAGGATGTGCCATTTCGGGAGTGTGACGATCCGAGCAGGGATTGGTCGACAAGGCAAAGCAGAACTGTTTAAACCGACCTTAATTACCGTCAATATAATAGTCCACAACGTTGTTTTGCTCACGTCTGTTGACAACATTCTGTCATTACAGCATTTGTAATGCCGACGGTCAGGTTCCACTAAGTAACGACAACGAGCCTCATAATGGTCTAATGCAGTGTTTTTCAACCTGTGGGTCGCGACCCCCAAGGGGGTCGCAAAGCCTTACACGGGAGGTCGCGGGTAAAAGAAAAAGACAAGTGTTTGTAGGTTCTACACTACAATAAAAAAAACTACAATTTTATTGAGAAGGCTATGCCTGTTTATTTTAAAGTACAATTGGTTTTTCGATCGATATTTAGGTCTCAACAGAAAGAAAATTAAATACGTAGTTTTTAAAATCACTGACATAGTTTTAATATGGTCCTGGGGGGGGTCGCCAGAATTTTTTTAACTTGTAAAGGGGTCGCATATTCAAGAAGGTTGAATGTTTGTTTGTTTGATTGATTGTTTTGTTTTGTCGGCGCAAGAGCCATATAGGCTAAGCTGCACCAAAGCAAATGGTGAAAAATTTTCATATTAACAAAATTAAATAAACAAGTTTTAATAAATTTTATTCTTTAACCCTAATGATAATTTGTCTTCAGCATTCACATTCAGTGTCACATTCAATTAAATTAAAGAATTTCTTGAAAGNCTAGTTTCTTAAATTTAATATGTTTATTTTTACGTTTTTGAATCATTGATCATTTGGAATAAAACAATTTGACAAACTTTACAGACTGATCAATTTGGCTAAACAATTAATTCCTTAGCCAAATCACTGGCAATCAAAAACAACTGAAAGTTAATTAATTTTGACAGAACTATTAAATAGTTTGCATTAAAAAGATGTTCCTACTATCTTTGAAACTAAAAATTAAAATAATTAATGCAATTTGATTATATTTTGTATTAAAAAACTCATTAATAAGATATATAGATTTCCTACCAAACAACCAACACCTACATGCAGAGATATATAATTGGAAAAAAAGAGTAGGTTGCATTTTCCAAACAATAAACAAAAAATTTTACTGCTCAAATGTTTTCAGCCATTGTTTAGAGGCCCTCATCAGGAATGAATACATTAAAACCGTTCTATCTTTTGAAAATTTCTATCATTCAAACTTTGCTGCATTCCAATCTTTTAAACATTTCAAAAGATGTTCGATATGGACATAGTCTTGTTTATATCACAAAATTAAATAAATATATGAACAACAACAAAAAATATATACAATATAAATAGACAAAACAAGGTAAAAAATTTGTAAAATAAATAAATAAATAAGTGATCAAATCTCTCTATACATATTATTGACTTTCAGAAAGTCCACTATATTGTGCAGATTTGGCCTCTGGCCCAAGATCTCTCTGAAGCTTTCATTTCCAAAATGCTGTCTACGACTTTGGTCAAAAGCAACACAGTTGCAAAATATGTGTTTAACACTTACAGTACAGTTGCAGTACTGACATACCGGTTCGTCATCTCCCTTCAAAAGGTATTGATGAGTCAGTCGAGTGTGTCCAATTCTCAAACAAGTAAGGACAACCTCAGATCTCCTATCATACAGCCTATTGTGTCCAATTTTCTATCAAAGGTTTGATCTCGTGTAGTTTATTGTGTATTTGTGCATTCCACATATTTTGCCATCTCTCTGCTAGTCGTTTTTTAATGACTAGCTTCAAATCACCTCCTTCAATACGCATTGTATGCTGTGAAGGACTAGCTGACTTGTATCAGCATCTTCGTTACCTCTTATACCCACATGGCCTGGGACCCAACAAAACTTTACAAAACAATTTCTCGTAGTGAGGTGGCAAATTAGTTTTCGAATTTTAGTAACTATGGAGTGAGAACTAGGTTCGTACGAGATCAAAGCCTGACGTGCACTAACTGAGTCAGTGTAAATCACGCAGCAACGATGACCTTTCCTATTTATATACTTTAGGACTAAATAAATAGCCTGCAACTCCGCAGAAAAGATGGAAGAATTCAGTGCTATTTGTTCTGCCACAATTTCATTTTGGAAAACAAAGGCTAAGCCAACATAGTTATCAGATTTAGATCCATCAGTATATATTGAAATTAGATTCCTGTCACGATGTTGAATTTCTGCGAAGTGCTGTCTGTAAATATAGTCTGGGGTGGAGTCCTTAGGAAATTGCTTTAAGCTAAGGTCAGCATTTATCACAGGAGTTGACCAAGGTATTATACTATAAACCTCTAGCTGTGAAATGTTGCCTGTGTTCAGATCAATCGTGCTGCTCACATTCTCCATTCTTATGGCAAATGTACAGACACTACTTGGACAAGCTTCAAATAACGTTTTCAGCTTAGCATCTAATACTGTACAATCAACCGAAGGTTTAGTAAGAGATTTTTGTTTTATATAATAGAAAAGAGACAGCTGTTCTCTCCTAAGAGACAGTGGAGGCTCATAAGCATCTACATACAAACTTTGTACAGGAGAAGTTCGAAAAGCACCAGTGCACAAACGCAGTACTTGATGGTGGATTGGATCCAGCATCCGAAGAGTAGATTCTCGCCAGAGCCATAAACAATGCAACCGTAGTCCAGCTTAGAGCGGACAAGGGCCCTATAAATCCTGAGCATAGAAACTTTGTCTGCTCCCCAGGATAAGCAGCATAGTACCTTTAAAAGGTTTAGAGTTGAAAAACACTGGTCTAATGGAAAGTTTGGCTTGTGGTCGAGCTCAATGTTTCTCTATTAATCGACAGAATTGTGGTACGGTATCACGTGTTCCACACCAGAACTTCTTAAACTTTTTTATTCACGACCCCATTTATAATTGTGACTTTTTTCGTGACCCAAAAAAAAATAAAATAGATATATACAAATTTGCAAAAACAATAATGGTGTACTACAACAGTTCACTCTTGTGTTACAATAGAACAGAGACAACTGAATACACTGAAAAGCGACAACACTACACTAGTTCACACTACAATGTTGCTGAATCGTTGTCTCGCTGCACCAGAAGTGACACAAAGCACAACTCATGAAACCTATGACACAAAGTGTGCCATTTTCAAACTCTCACAAATTATTTTCAATATTTTGTATTAAAATCTCTTGACCTCATATGGGGTCGCGAGATTTTAATGCAATTTGTCGATTTGATTTTAATGCAAAATGACTGATGCAAGATTTTAATTCAAATTTAATGCAAAATGATGCAAGATTTTAATTCTTAAACTATGGGTCGTGACCCATAGTTTAAGAAGCCCTGTTCTACACAAATGCTCCATTTCATCTCATACAAATGTAAAACTGGAGAATAGTTGTGCCATAGATGAAAATTGCACAAATGCTGTAAAAAATTATCTAATTTTATATAACATTTGAATTAAAAGGACGAAAAATAAATTGAGATTTTATATGAATTAAAACTGCGAGTGATTTGTTTCCTGGAGTAATAGTAATAGATAAGAATGAAATATATAAAATAAGCCTAACAAATATCATTACATTGAATTTATTTATTATATTGTATATAATAAATAAATTCAATTTATATTGTACAGATATTATAGATATTATTCTTGATTTAACAAAAATAACAGCTCATTTTAAATATATTTACATTATGGAATAAGGAATATGTTTACATCACATGTAAACAAGAATTCAATCAGACCACAACAGACTCGTGTCAAATATACTATTAACTGTTAAACCGTAACGGAACATTGACCTTTGGCACATCTTGGCAGAACTGCAATGCCTAACAGAAGTGCACTATAAACTGACCTTTAGAATACATATCAGAAATACAAGGCATTCTCCAAGCAGCAGTAGAACCATCAAACAGAACTCTGTTCAAAAATCAAACTCAAACTTTTTGGCACGACTTGGCTCTGGCCCATAGTACCAAATCCACATGGGATCAATTAAAAGAGCAAATTCTGGATTTCGTTTCAAAGGAATAATGGCCTATCATGTTGCCCGACCCAAATACATTAGATTAATCCACATGGTGAAAATGTGAGCCAAAGATGCATGCTAAATCCCACACGAGCCCTCGAGAAATCTCTTCCAAAAGAATGTGCTGCTTTCCTATGGAAAGCATTCATACTACCAAAGCGAGTGGAGACCCAGGACAAGATTCATATCAAAGCACGTGGTGGACTCCGAACATTAGAAATACATAAGTTGTTATCTAAATTTTCATAAAATATGTTTGTTTGTTTGTTTTAATAAACTTAAATTGTAGACATTTTTATTTATACCAGAACTTATTAATGCATGGGATATAGTAAAAATATGAAATATTTTTCCTCAAATTTTAGGCATCATTTTTGAGAAAACATGCATATTGCTAATATCCAACAATTGCTTGTTACTGTAGTACATACAAGTTGACATCATTGTTAAACCAATCTAGAGTACTTGCATAAATCTTCCATCAGAATATTACTTTTTACTGTCCACTATTGCTTCAACCTACTGAATTTTTTTCCATCCAAAAATAAGATACTCAACATAAAAAAATGTTTTGTGTATAAATTATTTTTGCATAAATAATACAGTCGACCCCCCTATAATTACAGTCCCTATAATTACGATTCCTATAAAACTACGAAAAAATTGTGACCGGTATCCATAAAAAACAGTAAAAACCCCCTATAATTACCTCAAACGTCATCGNTTTCTTCTTGCAATTTACTATTCAACTGTATTCCATAATCCGTAATGAGTTTTGAGCTTGAAGTACCAGAATAGGCTTCTTTGTTCTCTGTTCTCGATCTTGTGAGTGGAGGCCTTCCTCGCTTAACTGGAGATCTTTGCATAATGTTATTTTTGAAATATAACTTTCCTTCGTTAACTTCAAATTACTTAATATTAGTTTGCACTTATTTAGTAATGATTTAATTAAACAAACGAATAATTTTCACTTTATGAATTTATTTCAAAAAACACTTTAACTATTCACCTTAACAATTCTTAATATTTTCTTATTAAGAATTGAAATAGTACTCATAATCATAACTTTAAAAAACAATATTACATTTTTTGTTTGTTTGTTGTTTTCTTGTGGATTGTTTTAAAAACACGATCTAGTGTTCAACAGTTCTAAAAAAAATTACATTTTTCTTAAAACTTAAATACCCTCTGTTCAGATTTAGATAATAGCAAATGTTTTCTTTCTATAAGTATTAAAGAAATTGATTTGAATGTAATCTTTATTTAAATGTGCTTTATACATTAAATTGCTAATTCAACAGCATTGGTATGTAATTATTGGAAAAAATTCTACATGCTTTCATAGACTACTATAAGACAAAATTTAACATTTTATTACCAAAGTGTTGCATTAATGAAACAACAATTTATTGAAACTAATAAATATATTATTGCAAAGAAAACTATTACAGGCTCTGATTGATTTTATATAGCGTTACATGCATTATCAAATGCATGTAACGCTATGCATTTGATTAGCAAATGCATAGCGTTTGCTAATCAAATGGTGCAAATTAACAAAAGCATTATCAAACAAAAGCATTATCAAACAAAAGCATTATCAAACAAAAGCAAATGCCTATCCTCATTCAAGAAACCACATATCTACTTTACATTAATACAAACTTCACATCTAATAATCTGATAATGTAATAATGGAGATTTGACTCTATTTTAAATAATAATTTATTTTTAATTATGTAGTTAGATAAAGATTGATATTTATTAAAACTTTTATAATGGATTAAAGATGTAATTCTTAAACAATATAAGTTCATAAAGAAAAATTTCAATCATTAAAATAATAAAATGATTTTCAAAAAATTTCTAAAAAATTACAATAATTTAAATTCACAATAATTAAGTAATTATTGTAATAATTAAGTAAGTTTAATAATTATTCAGTTTTGACTGTCAAAGGTAGATAGTAATAAATATTGTACACAAGACGTTACTTCAAAGAAATTTGTTGAAAAAAGCTAAATATTAACATATATAAACAACAACTCATAATCCAATTTTTAAATAATTAAGCCAAACAATCTTGTTGAAATTATCAGGTTACTTTTGGTATACAGTAATACCTCAACTTACGCTACCCCGACTTACGCGAACCCGGAGTTACGCGATTTTCAAATCTCGTGGATTCGTCTTTTGTTTGAGCGGCACGCAGTTCTTGATTACTCACTCCCCCCACACTATTGTTCAGCTTACATTGGGGACAGCTTACATGTCGGATGTGTCGCGCGGAATCGACGCATAGTTACAATTTATTTTGTGTTATTTATTTCTGTGTTTGTTATATCTACGGAGACTTGAGAGACTCTATATGGTGATTTCTTGTAACCGTGAATGAATCAAAAGACGTGATAAGATTAACGAGAACATTTGTTAGCTTACATACATCCGAATTTGGATTTTACACAAATTACGAAATTATACCCCGACTTATGCAAATTCGACTTACGCGGTTATCGCTCAGTCCCACCTATCGCGTAAGTTTGGGGTATCACTGTAACTAACTCTAGATGAATTAATTATTAATGTAGCCCAAAAGTAGCCAGATAATTTCAACAAGATTGTTTGGCTTAATAAAGTTTAATATGCTTAGATACATAAAAATATGTAATTTACTAACAAATTATGACTGAAATATACTATTAAAAGTAAAAATCAATATAAAAATTATATGAAAACCTAACTTTTAATTACATACCAAATTCAAATTCATCTCCATTCATACTGAAAGTAGCAAGAGCTTTTTTCATTGAATTCTACAAAGAAAATAAATTATTTTAATCTGTATAATTTTCATTTAATTGGATATTTTTAAATATCATTTAAATAACTGGTTAACAAATAAAAATAAGAAAATTAATGGTTAAAAATAATTACACTTGTTCTTTCCCATTTGTTTTCTTAATTATTATTAGTTTTTCAATTTAGCACATATTAATATTTATAAATCATAAAATAATTATAAGTTTAGTTCCATAATTTTTAATATATTAAAATTACTACTTTATAAATGTAAATCATAAAATAAAGAATTAAAGAGTTTCTATCAAACAATAATGAACTTTAGACAAAAAACAATCTGTAGTGAATACTTCAAAAACAAAATCAGGTTGCTGATTGGTGCAATCACAGTAAACTTGAAAAGTCAATATGCATGTTAAGATTTTAAAAATAAATTGCAATTGATACATCTTCAGTTCAGAGCTGAAATTATTTTATTAGCTGAAATTTTATTAGATCAGCATGATGCTAATCCAACAAACGAATTCTGTGCTAAAGCTTTATCAATTGTAATTTATGTAAAAGTTTTTCTAGTAGCTGTAAAGAATATGATACTAAATAAAGCATAAGATAATGCAAAACACCAAATGTAAAAAAAATCTACAAATATGTCAATATAAAAGTTTTGTGCTAGCATCAAAACAAAAATGAAAAACACTTGATCCAGAGCTAGCAAAGGTATTTTTATTGGATATGAAGATAATGTTAAAGGACATACTTTATTTGGACCAGAAGTTTTGTGAATAATTGTAAAAACATGCACAGTTTATAAAAAATAATTTTTTATACAAAACTAGATGAAAATGCAGATATCATGAAGAGAGAAAAACACAATGAAATAAAAATAAAAGTACAAACATAAAACAATGACTGTTATGATGATAGGATCCATGGATCAAATAGCACAAAAATAAATTCAGAAAATGAAGATAATGAAAGTGATACTATAATACTAAACTGAAACTAAACTCAATATATAGTTTATAGTGATACTATAAACTAAACTCAAGCAAAACTGAAAATGATGAAATAAGTAAATATAATAAAATACATAATCAAAAACTAAAGAGAATAAAAAGTGATTCACTCAAACTGATGGACTTTGCTCATCACATTTCCAATTTAGAACCATATGATTCTTAAAACTCCTACAGAACCAGATTTAAAAAACTGGATGCAAGCAATTAAAACTGAAATCAAATCCCACAAGAAAAAATAATTCTTAAATTTGCTAAAACTTGAAGACCCAAACTAGTGGAGGTATTGAGAAGATTTACAACTTCTCTGAATAATTTACATTTTGTACCATCAGCATTGCACTGTATTATGATGTAAGGATATTCATTCAATAAGACTGTGTTATACAGGGTGTTTCAAAAAACATATTGACAAACTTAGAGGAGTAATAGAGGACACCAAAACAATCACTTTTTGATAATAAACCCACATCTAAAAATAAGCCAGTTTGGCAATAGAACAAATTATTTGAAATTACAGCTGGTGTTCAAAATGATACAGAGATGCACTGTCAGTTCATGCATTCACAGACCCTGTAGAATATTCCTAGAATAGCTTGTATATGTGTGTAAGATCTTTTGGCTAAGACTCTTGCCAGAAGATCTTGATGGCTTCTTGGAATACCTCTCTTCATACAAGCATGCAGCTTCTCGTCCATTACAATTTGCTTGATCATAATAAAGCCAGTTCTTCTTCTTCTTCAAAAGAAAAAAAATATTTGAAATTCTTCAAAATGGTCAATCATTTTGAAGAATTTCAAATATGTAAATGAGTAAGAAATGAAACATGAAGATTGCCAGTTCAGTAAAAACTACTATCTTTTTGAAAATTTTCAATAACCTTCATTAGGATAAAGGTATTTTTATTAATGTTTTTTAACAACAACATAACAAAAGCAAAAAGTCAAACAAAAACAAAATGATGCTCAGATTCTCACTGGCTGCCACAACTTGGCTAACCAGTGAATGATGGTTCTAAATTATAATAATTTGCTCTATTGCTAAAAATGGTTTTTTTCAGACATGGATTTATTTAAAAAAAAGTGACTGTTTTTGTGTAACTGTAACTCTTCACAGTTGTTGGTAGGTTTTTGAAATACCCTGTATACAAAATAACAAATTTAAATACTTATAACTCTGCTTCTTTGTCCTTTGGTTCTACAGTCAGTAACACATATTGAGTTTATGATATTATTAAAATTCAATTTTTTCTTTGTTTATTTTGTGTTCTATCATACCAACCATTTTGGAAAACTTAAGAAACATACCAACTTAACAGTAATTTAAAAAAAACCCACTTCACATTTTGAAATATGAAAAATATATATTATTAAAAATATACTTAGTAAAATATATATTAATTTCTGTAAAGGATCAAGTTTTTATAATTTCAAGCCTTCAAAATATTAAATAAATTTAAATTCAAAAATATTTTATACTTACTTTCCAAAAACTTGAATGCATATCTCTTAATACTAAGTTTTCTGGGTGGCATACTGGATTTACATATATTGATAGTGATTCCAGCTTCACTAACTGAAAATTTTTTAATTAATTTAAGAGAATGCATTTTGTTAGCTTTCTATTTTAATAAATAAATTATCTTCTCAAAGTATTTGGACATTCTTCAGCAATATAAATAATAAAAACTTATTTATATACAAAAGGAATGATTTTAAGAAAATGCTGGAAACACCAGATACCAGTAGCACCAAGATAAGATGTGGTATAGAAGTAAAGAACTCTAAAGGCTAGTTTAGTCTAATTTCACTAGTGGATATCTCATCAGTAATTTGCAAACTATAAATCATACTACAAATCATTACATGCTATAAATCATCTGGATCTCCTAAAATCAATAACAGTTGATGTAAGGAAATAAAAGATTAACAGTCATGCAGAGATTAAAAAACAATTTAAAAGACTATTAATATTAATTAATGAAAATTAATCTAAAAATTAATGTAATCTCAGTGATCCCATTAATTAACAAATGGGAATCACTGAGAAATAAAGAAAATGATAAAAGCTGTTATCGATAGCCTAAGAAAAACATTAGCTCAGAATTGCAAATTGTAATCATAATTATCAATTCTCAATTTGTTTTTACAGTAGAATTACTATATAAAATCTAGTACCAAATAGTTTTAAGTCCTTATCACAACAACAAATGCCAAATATTTATAATATTATTTTCATATTATTCATAGACTATAGAACAATGGAAAAATAATCTATAGAATGAATAGTAATATTAAACAGTTAAATTTGGGTTTAAAGAATACCTAGAAAATATTACCTAACACATTGTATTGCCCCAGCAATAAAGTTTGAATAATTCATTGATTGGAGTTAATTCTCAGAGATTCTTGATACAATATCAAATTGACCCAACAGTACATAACTCATTAACATTTTGGATAACTATATTCTGGAAATTTAACAGAAAGGGGCTGCTTGTGTTCAGCACAATAATGTTCATCTTATAAAGCTAATATTGTTCACATCAAAAATAAAATTTAAAAAATGTCCTGAAAGGATATTATCTCAAAATATCTATGAGATAACTTAGAACACTGGAGCAACATGAAGTCAATATATTTTTCTCCCACTGCTGCATGTATGACTACATTAAAAAGAAGAATGACATAATTCTGATTTTCTATCATCATCAACTAGTCAAAATCTTTCGTGAAAGATTATCCTATCATTCTTAATATATTTTTAGTTTAAAAAACGATTGGCACATTACTCATTTCCTTATTAAATTTTTATTTTTTTATATTACTGCTGTCTGAATACTTTTGAGAAGTTAAAATATATAAATTAGATTTATAAATTAATATATAGAAAAAATTTTAATGTACAGTACCTTAAATATACTTTTGGCATCACCATCTATTTGAGTTGGTTTCCATTTGTTATTTGTAGTAATGGCAGTAAGACTCTGAATAAGTATTCCACAAGCCAATGCACTGTGACCACTAACAATATCTTCATATCGAATATGTACATTCTGAATAGATACCTGAAAAAAACCAATCATATGAATTGTATGTTTTGTATACAAATGAGATATGTATGTGAGAGATATGTGAGAGTAATTTCTTTCATAATTTTTATTTCAATCATCATTATAATTTCTGTGTTTTGGGTACTATGGGGAAATAAAACTTATTATTTGAATTTCTAATAGTAATAATTAATGAATTTCAAGATAAATTTTTTATATCTTATAAGTATCATTATTTAGTATTATTATTATTATTTAACTTGTACATTACATTTGTATATAGTAATTATATTTAAGTTATTTAGATTGATTTTAATTTTATATTAAATGATATTCTATTATACATTCAGCAATAACATCAAGTATGACAAGACAAATAGCTCCTTAGTCATCTAATACAGTAGTTTCTTTAATGCAGAGATTGCTATTTTTTCTTATTTGTTTGCATCAGCAATAAAAATTTCAACAAAATGAAATTTAAAAAATTTTTTTACTCATATTATTTAATATAGTAATTAAAGAAATAATTTTAAATTGAATTTGAACCAAATGTATTAGAAACTAACATTTTGCTTTAATGACAAATAGATTTTACAGATTATCACCAAAAAGTAAAAAATTAGAAAATCAGCTTATGTTTAAAGAATTTCTTTAATCTTGATATATACATTTTTAAAGCTTCCTTGGCTTAAGATGCAGTTTCATTATCAAACAGTTAATATAATAAAACTTTCAAATTTTAATATTTTTTAATATTTAATTTTTAGTATTTAAATGTTTTTAATAATAATTAATATTCTTAAATTAGCCAAAAGTACTAAAACTTTTTAAATTTAAAGTGGTTTTGATACTTTTGGTTAATTTAAGAAAAAAATCAGAAAAATATTGTATTAAAACTGTTTATAGTTCTAAAAAGTGTGATATCATTAAATGATCATTTCAATGGAGAATAGCATAAATTTTGTTAGGATACTGATATCAGCTTAAATTACCATCTCATAAATGCTCATTTCTCCATGTATATAAGAATTGTTAATGTGGTATCATCTTTATGATGCATACACCATTGAATGAAGAACGATTCATTCACAAATAGTGTGAAAATAGTTCACACTATTTTCACACTATTACACAAAAATAGTGTGAAATATCACTTAATTGTATCTACAAGATTGAAGTGTTCAAGGATTACTTATAATTATCTGAACCAACTACATGAAAGCTAAGGTAAATGCATTAGTGACATACTTTAAAGCTACAGCTATTTAAAAGTTTATGAAATTTATTTAGTGCAAAATTAGTTTATTCAAAAATACTATTTACCTATGGTTCTTTTGTAGCATTACAAATGCAAATTTACTCAGAAAACAGGTATTTTTAAATATATGTATTTTGTCCATAAATTGCATTTCGTACCAGTCTTTGAGATGGTTACATTAATATCTGACATTGAAAGTATCAATGCCTGACAATGAAGTGAAAGTAATATTGAACTAAAAAAGCTTCACTGACATTTTATTTCTGTAGAAAACAACAATAAAAAACTAAAAAAATGCAAAAACAGCATTTAAATATTTTATAAAAAGACTTCTAGTGATCAGGCTTTACCATTGAGTTTAATTAAATACAATATTTGTACATAAATGAATTTGGAGACTTTATAGTAGATACTATATTTGCACACTATCTAACAAATATTCTTTGTTTACAGTAAACCTTAGCTGCATTACTCTTCTGCTTGAGTTAAAATTGTAGTAGGATCCCTCTTTATTTGCATAAGATATTTTTCCTATACAGTAGAGCCTCGATTATCCGACCCCGATTAACCGACCGTCCTAGTCGGCAAATTTCAAATGTCCGCTAGTGATGTGGCGCTACAATATTTGACTATGTCTTGGCTACTTTAATATTATTTTTACGTGTTTTAGCTGGCAACACTCATTCGACCATGAAAGGGAGCCAGTATTTAAACGAGGCTTAATTTTCTAATTTTTAACAATACAATAGTTTCGATTATTATTTTAAAAAATTTTTGTTAGGCTTAACATCGATGAAAATTCAACGCAAAGTAGGTTAATAGCAATATATTAATATACTAATTACATGGGATATAATAATATACTACACTAATAATGGATTTTTTCATACTTTTCGGTTATCCGACTTTTCAATTATCCGACCAACCCCAGTCCCCAATTGGGTCGGATAATCGAGGCTCTACTGTAATGGATTTTTTCATACTTTTCGGTTATCCGACTTTTCAATTATCCGACCAACCCCAGTCCCCAATTGGGTCGGATAATCAAGGCTCTACTGTACTTTTATGAAAGAGTGGTTCTAGGTACATTGTACAGTTTCACGTCCTCCTGCGTTCAAGTAATAACTATTATCTGATCTGGACTAAGGCACACCAGGGCACCAGAGGAAACAAACGGGCAGACACATTGGCTAAGAAAGCCACCACTGGTGACAGTCTTCCTATACAGTACAAAGCTATTCCCTTCTCACATGTTTGCAAAAACCCTCTGGGAAGAACTGCAAATCAACTGGCAAACTGCCTGGGACAGAGATCATAATGTTACCACCCATGCCTACCTTCCCAACATCAAGCACAGGAATGACCTAGCACGACTAAATCCCAGTCATAACCTTACCCAATTCCTGACCAACCACGGCTGCTTCAACAGCTATCTCAATCATTTCGGTTTCCAGGACAACAGCCTGTGTGCTTACTGTGGCGTCCGAGATGGGAGTGACCACTATGTTTTTGACTGTCCTATGCTCCTCAGGGAAAGGACTTTCATTATTACAAGCCTTCCAGCTAACATCACTTGGCACTGTAATCATCATACTCTTCCTCAACAGCAAAGAACTATACAAACTTTACATCAAGCTGATAAATACATACCAGAGGATCACACCTGTTCATGGTTTCACTCCATCTCCTACTTAATCTATCACCTTGTTTCTGTGTACTTACTGTGTACTTATTTACATGCTCTGTACCATTTTCCATTGTCCTGTACTCCATTGTAGCCGTCGGCCATAGTTTTATATATATTTTTGTTAATTTTAGTTAGGCTTAGTATCTCCTCTGTTCTTTTGTCTTAACTGTTCTAGAACTTTCTCCCTTAATGCCTATTCCCTCAGGTGACATCACCGATTCTGTAAAACAATGTCAAGAAGACAAAAGGAGCAATAACCCCTGGAGAGGAGGCGAGGTGAAAGAAAGGAGAAGTGGCTGCGATTTCGTCGAGAGAGGACGAAAACAAGTGTGGTCCTGACCGAGGGGTCAAGCAAGAAGTAAAAAACCTTGCGATAGAAAACCGAAGGAGGATCACACCCTGATCGCATAGTGAGAGATCAGAGGTATCGGAACATTGTAAGACGGCTGAATTATAGAGGAACGTAGGGCAATTGCTAAAGAAATCGAGTTNAATCTATTATCTTGTTTCTGTGTACTTACTGTGTGTTTAATTTTATATTGTATTTTGGTAATCACATGTTCTGTACCATTTTCCATTGTCCTGTACGCCATCATCAACCCCAATTGTGCTATGCGGTATTGGGGATGTACTTTGTACACATGTAAATAAAAATTGATTGATTGATTGATTGCTGAGCTGTTCCGCGACGAAAACAATGTTGAGCAATGGCGATGTCGGATGGTGACACTCGGTAAGTAATCCTACAATTTTTTGTTTATAGCGTAGTTTATACGGATTATTCCCAAAAAAATATACGTATTTTGGAAATGTTGAGCCGGATTAGTCTAGAATCGATTAATTTTATGGAAGAAAACCTTTCAATCAGCCATAGTCCGTAAACTTGACATGTGTCGGGCTGTGATTGGAACGACTCGTAAGAAATCGGATTCCTAAAGAATGGAACGTATCTATATCTTATAGGGGGGTCGACTGTAATCTTGAAAAACAAATGATACTATTCCCTATGAAAAAAGGCCATCTTTATAACTGTTACAATACTTTCAAATAATATTCTTTACCATTAATTTTATTTATCACACCATGCTAAAAACAGCAATATTTTTGTGCCATATTTTATTGATTATTATGACAATCACTTAAAAGGGGTTTTTAGACTTAAGCAAACTTGAAACATTTTTCCAATTTCGACAATTGTCCAAGGCCAATAATTACTCATTAGAAATCTTAAATTCTTTTATTTACATTCATTTAGGATCGGTGCCTTGCTGATTCCTTTGATAAAAAGACATGTAACCTGTGACAGACAGGAAAACAAATGACGAAGTGCGGTTTCTATCAATCACTAAAATTTCTGACAACCTGTGATTGATAGACAGGAAAATTAAAAACGAAGTGTGATTTCTGTTGCAGATTACATGTCCTTTTACCAAAGAAGAATCGGCAAGGCACCGATCCAAAATGCATATAAATATAAGAATTTTTTAATAAGTATTTTTCTGAGTAATTATTGGCCTTGGACAATTGTAGGAATTGGAAAGACATTGCAAGTTTGCTTAATCATCAAAAAACTTCTTTTAACCCCTTAAGGACATTGACATTTTTGATATTAATTTAATTAAACGTAAAAAATACTTAAAACTGAAAAAAAACGAAAGAAATGTGTTTATTTTGAAGAAAAAGCTTTGAAGTTTAAGTTCCTTTGTCTCGCCTTTCTGCGAAATTTAACACCGATGAGTCATTGTTTACACAGCTGGATGACCTCGAGAACAGCTGGAGTTGGATTTCCCGGGACATTCTCAGACGTCTCGGGAGGACAAGGGTTTAAAGTAGGGTGACTACTAACTAGGCCTATATTTTTAAATATTTTTAAAAAATTAAAAATTTTATTGCGATTTCCGACCACCCCTAATTAATTAAATTTATATAAAGTAAAATATATTAATTTAAAAAATTTAAAACTATTGGAGGTGGTTTTTGACATCAGAAAGCAGCTTTAAATAACTTTACAGAAGTCAAATCCGTGCACAACAACTTTAGAACGATTAATTAAATTTGATAGAAAACTCCCATTAAAAAACAATTAAGCCTTAATCGAGCCTTATCAAAGGCTAATTAAAATTGCGATAAAATTTTTTCGCATGGGCAAAAAATTTTGAAAAAATTTGGGGACTTAAAAAACATTCCAAAAATTCAAAAAAAAAATTTTTTTTCAAAATGGTTGATCTTGTGAATATAAAATTAATTATTTAGATAATCATTTTGAAAAAAAAAAAATTTTCAAAATGGTATTCACAAGATCATTTCATTACAATATTCAAAAATTACAAAATTGTGGAAAGTCAAAAAAAAAAATTTCAAAAAATCTAGTTTGTCAAGTTGAATTAATTTTTCTGGTGTTAAGTATTTAGTCTGCCTCTGCCATATGATTGTTGATCAAATGTATGGTGAGCAAAAACCAATAATGTTGTTCTTTTCAAAAATTGTTTTTTTTATCTTCATAATTTGCATGTACTTTGTTGGATAATCAATTATACCAGTGTTTTTCAACTGCCTGTCTACAGAAAAACCTTTGATTGCACTGATAATGGCATTACAGGTAACGACAACATTGGTTGATTATGGGTGACATTTAAAATTTAAATGACACCTGTAATCTACTTTTTAGATTACTATTTAATAGTAATATAAAATTATTGTATATGCTTTGTTGCATAAAGTGACCTGTAGATAAGCATACATAAGCATAATTACTGGTCAATGTCTTATCATTGACCAGTAATTTAATTACTGGTCAATGATAAGAAAAAGGTTGAAAAACCACCGAATTATACCATTGCAGGAGTTGTCTGAAAAGTTTTAAAAAGTCACCAACCATTTCACTAGTTTTTACTTTTTTCACCACCAGTTTCATTTACTAATTACTGTTGGTGCTGGTAACTTTACCAGTTTGAAGTATGGAAAGCAAAAGTAACATGTTAAGCTGTCACTTATAAATAAAAAGTTATTCAAAAATGATTTCTAATGAATAAATCCAAACAACACATTTGATTACAGTGCTTAAACAGTATTTCACAGTTTCTGTCCTGTCAAAATTTTTATGCTCTAGTCTTCTGAGAAAGATCAAAAGTGGAAAAAAAATGTCACTCTAAAAAATATTCCCCAAATTTTCTGTCAGTCAATAAAAAATCCCCAAACTGGAAATGCCGGACAGAAAAAATGGAAACTGCCTTTGTGTAAGTTTGCTGACCTGGTGGAGATTAGGGACTTAAAATCCCACTCCTCAGACACCAGTGTAAGTTCTTCGACTTCCAGGGGAAATCCTTAATCCTGCGTCATGATGATCTAGGACAGGGGTGTCCAACCTTTTTCTTTTTCTGGGCCGCATTGGAAGAAGTCAAGGAGTTTTGGGCCACAAGTATATATAATATATACTTGTGGCCCAATATACAAGTATATTTAAAAATTAACATGTCTAGATTATAATAATAAGTATTAAAACTTTATCCAGAAAAAAGGATATTTTAAAAAATTACTTCTACAGACACTTTCAATTTTTACTTAGAAATAGATAAATTCATTTATTATAAAAGAGACTAAAGAAAATTTATTTGAAAAACACAAATATTTGTTTTATTTGGGTCTCTAATTAATAAAAAGCGATGAAACACCATTTTAAAGTGCATTTTTATTCAATTAATATAATTATAAATAATATGTAGCCGAAAAAAGTAGCCAAAGCGCCAAATGATATTTTTTACGTCAAGCAAAAAAAATGTAGCCACATTTGGCCCAATGTAGCCAAATCTTGCAACGTTGGAAGGAATACTAAATAAAGATGGAGTTATGAATAAAAGGATTATAGACCCAAGTGCGGGGAAAAACAGGCAAAGGACAAAAGATAAAGAAGTGAAAAAGGTTGAAAAATTACGGCTCCATATTTGCTTAACAGAAGATCTATTTAACGTTTCTCATTACTGCATCTTTTGTCCTTTCTCATCTTTCCTTCCTTTCCCCAAATTTGGGTCTATAATCCTTTGAGTCACAACTCCAGCTTTATTTAGTAATCCTTCCGCATTCACACATCTCCAAGTATTTGAAAATACTTTCTTTCCACTCAAAAATAAAATATGAATAAAGGTTTACGGCTTTGTGAAACTTTTTTTTGAGTTTATGCCGTAGAAATAAATAAATAATAAAAAAATTAAAACATTTGTCGGTTTTGTTTACACGTTTATTGGGCCGCATTGGAACTTGCCTTGGGCCGCATGCGGCCCGCGGGTTGGACACCCCTGATCTAGGGTCATTCACATGTGGGTGTGGCGAAGGAGACACAGATGACAAGAATGTCACAAAAACCTGTTTATTTTAAACATAAAAATAACTTACACTATGAAACAAAAATGTTCTTTAAACAATTGGATGTTTGAATTGTCGAGGGTGTTTTCTAATGTTGCTCGAAGGTAGGCCTCGGGGCAACGGCAGGTGTGGAGATTCGTCTCTTGGTGTCGACGGTCTGAGTCTGTAGTCACAGGTTACAAGTTGGGCACAACAGACGAAAACTGCGTTTTTGCATTGACTAACCGTGTGCAGGTGCACAGTTGCACAGTTTTCGGAATGTGAGACTGTCCTTGAAGATCAGGGATTATATCAATCTCCATTCTTTGTTTTGTTTATTCTGATTGGCTCCACGTCCCTTTTTCCTCGCTCCCCGACTTGTCCCTCATCTGTCTCTAAGCGAAAGACAATTCCCGTTTGAGTCATTAGAAAGATTTGCTTCGAAGAATCTACTTCCCACCATCCGTTACTCTGGATGCAAAATGTTGATGAAACTTTGAAACTTGCGCTCATGTTTTCCACCATTGTTGTCTAATCTGAGATGTTTTTGAAATTTAATGACCCGACACAATGTCCCTTTTTGTCATTAACCTTTCCCCTTTTCAAATTTTTTATATTCTAATTATTTGTATATGAGCGACTTGTCAAAGGTTCATCTCTACTGGAGGACGTTCGTTTACAATTATTAATCATTTATAATTATTGCGTTCTGTTTACATCAATAGCATTTTTTTTCTCGTTGTGGTTTCATATGACTAGCACGACTAATCTGATCTTTGATCGGTTTTTAACAATGGATGATTTTTTTCTAGTTTCGTTTTAATAAATTTCTAATAATAAATGTTTAATTTCAACCCGTTTTTGGAACCTCACATTTGGTTCTCGTCACCTCCTGCTTTCCAGTCCAAACTAGCCATACATTGTCGTAACTTTGCTAGGTATGTGGTGCACGAGAGTGCAACGTTCTATCATTTTTCCCAAAGTGTGTTTTGCAATTCAGTTTCCTGCCAAATGTCAAAATAAGCAGACTTGGGTTTTTATTGCCACTTTAATAAAATATCACCAAGTGGTGATTTTGCCACTATGTAGCATAACTCTTACCATTGTAATGTGCTAGTTAACAGAACTAATTTTCTTTCTAAGTTTTTACATAAGGTAAAACCTTGCTTTGCAACCACCCCAAAAATTCCACTATTAAATTGCATTAAGTTTTAATATAAATCAAACTCTGTATTAGTGGCCATCTCACTTGAGTGGCCAAGATGGGAGTATCCAAAAGTGACATTTATATAACCCCATTTATGTGGCCAACAGAACAAGAAAATCCCGCTTTCCTAAACTCGACATATTGTTTAAAGTGTTTAAAACAAATTGAGCTTCATTTGCTATAGTTTTGGAACAGTTTGCCAAGGTATTTCAGAAAGATAACATTCAAATAAAATAAATTTTTGCTTACATTCAACAAATTAAATTAGCAGACAAAAAACTAGCACAAGTAAACTGGAACTATATACTAAACACAATTAACACCTAAATGCTAATTCTAGCACTGAATGAACAAAAAATTTTAATTTTTTGTTCATTCATCAGTTGTTCATTCAGGGTTTCACTTCCGTATGGATGTGAAGCCCTTTTGCCTATGTTGTAAATATACAATTTTGAATGAACAACTGATGAATGAACAAAAAATTAAAATTTTTTGTTCATTCATCAGTTGTTCATTCAGGGTTTCACTTCCGTATGGATGTGAAGCCCTTTTGCCTATGTTGTAAATATACAATTTTTATATTGTACGATACATCGTTTAAATATTTGGAACACAGCTGTATTCAACGGTTAGAAGTTTTCAAATGATAGAACTGTTTTTTTGTGTGTTTCATCCTGAGGAAGGCCTCTAAAAGACGAACGAAAACGTTCGAGCATTAAAATTTTTTGTTCATTCAGTGCTGGAATTAGCATTTAGGTTAATTGTTGTGTTTAAATTTAGTTTCTAGAATTTAATAAGAATTATAATTTGTTTGATATTTTCATATAAAATCTGACTATACAGTGGGTGATTGGTTAACGAACATAATCCGTTCCAAGACTTTGTTCGTTATCCGAATTGTTCGTTAACCGATTATCGATTTACCATAGGTTTCTATGGGAATTTGATTAATTCGTTCTGGAGACCTCCAAAAATAAAAAAAAATATAGACTATACTTTCTTATTACGTTTATTTATATGTAATAATAAAAATATATGTATACACGGTCTTGCATTTTTATTAGTCATGTTTTTTCCGTTTGTGGGGGTTAAAGAATCTGTCCAATGTCGATTGCTTTTCTGTCTTCTTTATGATTTTTCAGAAGTAATTAATAGCATTGTAATTGTAGAGAACCCTAGGCCTATTAACCTCAACCTGGTTTGGATGCCATTTTAAGACCGTTGTTCT
>NW_019385845.1:0-39180 GCF_000671375.1 Centruroides sculpturatus | reverse complement strand
AAAAAAGTAATCTAAATTTACGAATGCGTGTACTGTAAATACAGTACATACTTGTATATATTTTAATATGATTTTATGTGCTTTAAACGTTTATCTAGTGATATTACGACTTCAATATTTGTGGCGGACAGACGTAAAGTCGAATAAAATGACTTAAACTTGATTTTTATTTTTCCATATACTTTTTTAACAAGCGACGTATAATCGGGAACGACGTAACTCGAAACGACGTAAGTCGAGGTATGCCTGTATAGTATTACATGCATTTTTTTAAATTTACTTTTTGTTTACTTTTATAATCTGTGTTACTGTATATAGGCAATACAATATGGTACACCACAGTTCTGTATATCAATTTTTTTTGTAACTTCACATCACTTATGTGGCCAGAAACTGTTAAACCCAAAGATGGCCACATAAGTGAGGTTTGCTGTATTTTAAAAAATAATAGCATTTAAGAAAAATACATCAATATTTAACTCTTCCATACAGTTAACTAACAGATTAATAATACAAAATGACCTTTTGCATCTTTTTATTTTGGAAAATTTAATTAAATTTTGAATAAATGACTAAATGAATGTTTGAGATAAAGAAAAACTTCAATTTTAATAAAAAATTTTTTGAACTTCATTTGGAGTAAATAATTAATAATTGTAAACTGTTCTTGTTATAAAATGATCCTTTTCTAGACTTGCACATCTTGTTCCTAATGGACTCTGGTGTGTCTATATTCAGTTACTATCACTTTTTACCAACAAATGTTTATATAATAATTTGGGTAATAAAACAAAATTATTTAGTTTATAAAAAAATAGTCAAGTTTTTCTGATAATTAATGCAACAAGTAATAATTTTATTATAACATTTGTAATATATTTAAGTTAAAAAGTTAAAATTATAGAAACAATGCTTTGCAATAAATGGCACTTTGTGATAAAATATTTAGTGAATTAGCACTAATGATAATTTAAGATAATTTACTAACTTAATATCCACTTTCCTCTCCGTATTCCTCTTCTATTTCATTTTCGGACGCTTCTGCAGTTTCGTTTGAAGTTTTGCTTTCTTCCAGGAAACTGATGTGACTTGCAGGTTGAATATTCAGAGCCTTGTATATGGCTTTCAGAACGTCCGCATTTATGTAATAAGGTAAATTGATGCCCGGTAACTTTGCTTGCATTTCTTCAATGAGTGTGTGTGCGGTTTTGTAATTCTGTTCGCGAACATAATGTTCTACTAAGAATCCGTATATGTCGCCTTTGTGTATGGCCATATCTACGTTTTCTTCTGTTAACAAATTCTGACACTGCTGGACGGATTCTATATGATTTGCTTTGTACAACTGCCTAGCTTGAACAAATCTTTTCAACAGTTCCATTTTTATTTTCAAATTTTCTATTTTGTCAGTTATTTGTAAATTATTCTGTGCCTTAGACAGACATTTAAATGCTTCGTGTAAGGCTCCAAGAGCTTTCTCGTAATTTTGGTATTCGTCCATTTCCACCTGGGCGCACGCTTCGTAAAATCCTGCTAATAAATCCGGTGCTTTGCCCTTTGTATAAAAATTAATGATGTTTTTCATTATCTCTGGATCTTGTCTCCAATCTAACGACTGCAAATAATTAGCGGCCATGACATAAATTTCTTTCTGCCTCGAAACGCCAGTAAAAAATATAATTTTTTCTGTGTCGCCAGACTTCAATAATGATTTCATAGCTTGAATCTTCTTACCGGCCTGAGTGAATTTTTTAGCTGCTAGATGATAATTATTTTGTAACATGCAGCATTCTCCAATTTTTTCTAAAATTTGTGTTCTTAATTCAGAATTGGAATCTTTATCTAAAGTTAATTTTTCTGCAAGTTCTTCTGTTATAAAAACATTGTGTTCAACACACAATTCCAATGCTTCTATATATTTTTTAGCATCTGCTAATAAATCAACTGCTTTATCATACTGCTTATTTTCCATAAAAAATTGTGCACATTTGTGTAAAAGTTGAGGATCGGTATTCTCACTGAGATTAGAGGCAATGGATTGTAATGCATCGAATTCCTGAGTTCTGAAAGCTAATTCGATGGCTTTGTTTAAATAGCCCGCTTTGTGATAGAGCATAATTGCTTTTTCACGATGTTCAGAATGTTCTTCGTAATAATGTGCCACTTCGTTCATTACTTGTGGACCACTCATCAGTGCCAAGTTAAGTAATTGGTCTTCTAAACCGTGTTCTTTACAGATACGGACGGCATTGTTGTAAGCACGAGCACGAGAAAAAAAATGCACTGCTTCTTTTATGTTATCTTGATTCTCAAATTGTCTTCCCAAATGAAAACATGCTGCTCTATGTCCTGTTTCATTAGCAATTTCTGATGCTTTTTCTAAGTTATTACAGTAACAATATAACCGAACTAAAGACAGATAATCTTGAGCAGCTTCATAAAATTGTAAAGCTGTTTCCATCTCTCCAATACTTTCTAAATATTGTGCCCACCATTTATGTAATTCTTTATCTTTACTTTTCAAAATATATCCTTCCAAGACATGAGGTTCTTCAAAAAGCATTCTAGGAATTTCAAAATAATGGGTTTCGGATTTTTCGTACATCGGAATGGCAGAGGCAATATCTCCTTTGGCTTCCAGATGACGGGCATAATTGTAATAAGTACTTCGTAGATGAACGCGATCTCTGTGTTCCGCCATTTCGATTGCTTTTGTCCACTGACCACTATCCTGGTATAATTTATTTAAAAGGTCAAAACGATTACTACTCTGTAATAAATGTTCTGCTTCTTTTAACATACCTAACTGTGTTGCAAGAATTGCAACTCTAGCATCCAATTCTGGTTCGTCTGCAGTTTCTCTAATTGCTTTAGCTCCTCGAGCATGACCCATTTTTCCGAGACAGACACTAGCAACATCTAATCTTTTGGTTTTAACACACATTCTTGCCATGTTTTCCCATACTGATTCATTTTTTATAACTTTTATAGCTTTAAATGCTTCATCCATATTTCCAACAGTTAAAAAATAACTAAATGACATTATGGCATTTCTTGTAACTTTATCACAGTCTTCTAAACCTATAAAATCTTTCATTGTCTGTTTAACTACAACAGGCATCTTCTCTGTAGATTCACCCGCAATTTTGAAATCTGAGGAATCCGTACGAGAATCGTGCGACTTCTGTAGTAATATATAATATGGAACTTGAACACCCAAAAGGATATAAGTCGACTCATTCAATGCAAAATGATCTTGTATAAGTAAACCTTGTTCTGACGTTGTGAAAAATGACACAACCATAGTTTTTGAATTAGTGTTCCAATCTATAGATATATTTTCTTGTACGTTTTTTTCTATTATCTTACCTCTAGTGGTATGTTTAACATGCTGTAGTCTAGCTTCACAAATTAAAAGCTGAGAGTCATCTGGGTCCCAACAATGAAAAAATGGAAATCTTCCATTGATAATTTGTGCAGTCTCAAAGTGCAACTTCCAGGTAGAACTTTGATAGCTAGCAGATTCCGAAGAATCACTATCGTCTCTTCTACCATTTGAAAAATCAAAATGAAATAAATAATCACTATCTACATCCCATACATGAATAACAGGATCCGGTATCATCTCACCTCGATATAATCTAACAATTGAAATGCTAACTTTATTCCCTTTACCATTACATTTTACTAATGATATATCCCCATCATCTTTAAGAATTGATGCAAGAGATTTAGGACCGGCGTGTGGTTTTGCTTCTCTCCTACTTATATCCCATAACTTTAAAAATCCATTTGTTGTACCAGAAACAAGAAAATTATTGGATATATCTATACAAACAGGGGGACCTTCTTCTTCAGTAAAGACAAGGCTTTGTTTGGATGTGCCTTGAAAAGTATAAACTTCTATTTTTCCATTTTCCATAACAAAAGCACTATGTTCATGTAATGCTACCATTTGAGATTTTGAATTGAAAGAACCTACAAATTTTGCAATATTTTCTTTTGATATTTCGTAAAAATAAAGCTGATTACCAGAAGATATCGAAACAAAATTAGAATTTACAAATACCGCCTTAACGTGAACGTCCGTTTGTAGTTCTATATTTTTATCCGTGGATAACAGAGTCAGGCTCAACCGCCTAGCAGAGGTCTGAACCGCCACAACATTATCTCGAAAGCTATACGACATTTTTTCCTCGACCAGTACGTATACGTCCGTGGCTGTCAAAACACCCAATATTCTTTTACTAGTTCCCCAATTGAGCATTCTGACGGCTCCTTGAACGGAAATAAACGGTTGTAATTTCCAGTTTTCTTCCTGTCTTTCGAAACCGTTCGTCGTATTATCCGGTTTATACTTCCAAATTAAAACGTGCCCGTGACTCGTCCCCGCAGAGAGAACGGACCGCACGTCGTCGTACGCCATGCACGTCAACGCTTCGGACGATTCGCCTAAATTTGAATCGTCAAGAGAAAGCACAAAATTACTTCCGTTTTCCAAATTCCACAGTCTCATCACTCTCTCTCCGGAATTGACGGCCAGAATGGAAGGACAGGTCCATATCACGCCGACGTCGGCACTCTTTCCGCTCAGTTTGACCCTAGTCAGCTCCGTCAGATTTCCCTCCTCTCCGATCTGATACTGTACAAGATTTAAGGATTCGGTCACGACGATCAGTCTGTTCCGTTCCGAATAATGAAGTAACTTCCGAATTCCGCTCTCGGCCGCGAGGACGTCGGCACAGTTGCCGTTTCCGTCGACGTAAAAGACCGCGCCGGACGAGCAGCCGAGAAAGAGTTCTCCGGAGTCCCCGCGGGCCGAGGTCCGACCCTCCGCGGGACGCCGCCAGTCGCAGAAAACGTTCAGGGCGTCCTCGTCTCCGTCCACGGCGGCCCTCAACAGACGGGAGATCTCCCCGTCTCCGTCCCCGGATCCGCCTCCCCGAAACAGGACGTCGGTCACGCCGTCCTTCAGCTCGTGACAGAAGACGAGGCCGAGCCGATCCCCGTCCACCAGCCTCCACCCCACGCAGGTGCCGTCGGAATCCACGCTGACCAACCTGCCTCCCCCGTCGCTCCACTGCAAATACAAAACGGGAGTCTTGTGCTTCGAGGTTTCGTTCTGCAAAATTTCGGTCTTTCCGTTCCAAAGGACGATTTCACCATTTTCCCATCCGTAAGCTATTATTTTGCGAACGGGATGCCAAGCCACAGAAGTAATCTGCAAACCGACTTTAAAGGAAATTCCGGCATCGACCGCAGTTCCGTCTTCTCCGTAGACGGAAAGGATTCCTCCTTTTTCTTGGTCGAACGACGAAACACACAGCAAAGGATGCGTCCGGTGCCAAGACAGATAGGTGTTAAGAGCCGCGTTCGAAGAGGCATTTTCGATTTTATAATCCAAGAAAATTTCCATCGAGATCACAAATGTGAAAACGTGACGCCACGAGAATCCTTCCAAGTTTTCACTCTTTTAATGAACGAATTTCCTCACGCCAAAGGCACAAACTGACGTTTCCGTGCACTTCGGCATATCCATTGCACAGACGATCGATTGCGATCGATTCCGCTCAGTGTTGCCAGATGTTTTCAGTGTTTGTAGTCAAAGCTTTCTGAAAAGTATCCCAAAAATAGCCAACTCAAAAATTTTTTTTAATAATTCGACATTTGACGAAATAGATAAAAAAAACCACGCCATTCGTACTTTTCCAGCAATGACTTTAATCACAATAAATGTTTTCGGCCTGTAAACTGATCGGAAATAAGGATCGCAAGACTCAAAATACTGTAATTTATATATACTGCATATACTGTAATTCACTATGTCGAGAACACGCATTTTATCTGCCAAGTAGATTGCAACGATCTTGCCAAGACGGACTACAAAAAATTCATTTTTCTATACTTAATAACTATCAAGAATATTACAATCAAATTTGCTATTACAAAGGATTTATCAAACTACAATTATTTAATTTATTTGAAAGTTGACTAACAGATTTCTTTATCAAGGCAATACGTACTGTACATTAATAATAGATCAGTGGCGTACCGTGGGTGTCAGCCGCCCGGGGCAGAGGAAAATTTCGGCCCCTCTTATTTAGGTATTTCAATTTAAAAGACCAAAATGGACTTTTGTCACAGAACAAGCAATGAAAAATTTGGTGGTAGTGCAGCGACCTGTTTAAAATAGTTCTATTGCATATTAGTGGTGTATATGAACGCGAATGAATCGTACAAGCAAAGAAAAGAAAAGGTCAACAGGTCCGCACGCAGGAATTCCTCGGATTAAAAAGTTACTAGTTCACCCGGCGAGCCGATTCCCGGACTGTCCGGACGATAGCACTATCGTAGGCGCGATGCAAGTATAGATTAAGATGTTTCAAATTTTTACAAGATATTATTATTATTTATTATGAAATTTTGCCGCCCCCTAAAAAGTGCCGCCCGGGGCGGGCCGCCCCTGCCGCCCCCACTACGGTACGCCACTGTAATAGATATAGAATGCCTATACCCCACAGTACAGAAAGTAGACTACAGAAACAAATTAAATTATTAAAAACAAATATTAAATTTATCATCGAAAATAACAAAGAAACAAAGACGGCCGCGTGGCCGAGCGGCTAAGGTGGGCAGACTATCGCTCTGGGTGACCCGGGATCGAATCCGATAGTGGTTCAAACGGAAATGTCGGGCCCCGTCCCTCATCATCCGGCCGCCCAACTGTGTGCCTAGACGAACCCATAATGGGTTTTACCGGAAGGCGGTCGAAGTAACTCGACCAAAAGTAGTAGTTGACTTCCTCCCGAAAAAAAGGATGGTCAATCACTACCAATTAATACCGGGCCGTGTTCCGTAACGCAGAACGTCTAAGTTAGAATTCTAAGTGGCTTAGTCGGCGGAGCCAAGAATGTTCCTAGCCTCATCGAACGATTATTCTTAGTTAGACAACTGGGCAAAATGGTGAACGAAGTTAAAATTATGATCGCAACAATTGTCGCAAATATGAAGTACCCAATACAATTATTCAAATGAAGCTGCGTCAGATCGTGACGAAATTAATGAAACAATTATTAATTGTATTCAGCGAAATGGACCGTTATCTTACGTTAAAACGGATACCGACGTATGATAATTTTACATTTCGAAGTCATTTTAGAATGATTTGAATGAGAGAATAATATTGTGATTGTTATAATATACGTTTGGTCCAACACGGGCAGTCGTCTTGCAAATCGTACGACGAGACAAAAAGAATGACGTCACTACTAGAAGTTAGCGTAGATAAAAGAAGCTAACTGAACTGGCTAGAATTCTAGCGGTGGGAGGAGTCAAGCAGTAGTTAAAAACGAGTTCAACTTAGCAAGAATTCTGCGTTACTGAACACGGCCCTGGTCTCGTAATATTTGAAAAGTGATCCGTGTTCACTTTCGAGGTTGTGATGGTTGCGCACCTGATCGAGTCCGAAAGATTTCCTATGACTTGCTTAAAAAAGCTGACACTAATTGATTTTATGTTATACCTATGCAAAAACATCTTATCTCACTGAGAATTATTTATTAACCGTAACGAACGTTTTCAACCTTTAACCAACGTTTTTTTTTATATATTTTATAATTTTGTTACTTTAAATTGTATATATATTACTGTAATTTATTCATTGGGCTCAAATAGATATTCCAGAGAATTTTGTATTTTAAATGTGTTCTTAACTGTTCTATACAAAAAACAAACAGTTATCGATATTCCGTGATTTTTAAATACCCGAAGATGGCCTGTAGAACAGGTCGTAAACGTTCGTTGGGGTTAATAAATAATTAAGGTAAGGTGTTTTTGCATAGGTTATGGGGCATCTAGCTGCATATTAATAAAATATTTCGTGTTATAATAAAACGTTTATTTTTTTGCAATTTCACACATATATAAATTGTGTGGGAAGTGTGTTCCCATAAGTATCTCGTTTATAGAAAAATTATTGGACTGCAATTAGAAAAACTTGTAGACCTATAGATTTTGACTGTTACTGTCTGTACGTCTTTCCTCGATCTCGAGAAAGCAGTTAGATACACCAAGGTCGAGACCGAATGTAGAAAACTGAGATGCGGGAGGTCCAGATTAAGTATATACGATCTTCAGGTTTGAAACGGATGTCACGTTACTTCGATTCGAAATTTTCCCCGGAACGAAGTTAAATAGATAACCGGCACGACTATTACTGACAGGAAAAGTATGATGTTCAGGGGCAAAACTACCACTAAAAAACTGAGAACATTGTGACGATGTCACAATAAATAATCGCTCGTTAGAATTAGTTTGGTTTATTTGGTTATAGCAACGCGAGACGCGAACGATCTGCCAGGAGGATGGGAAGCCAAACCCGGAAAAGTCCACACGGCCAGCCCGAACCCACTACTAATTAACTACCAGATTTCGGTGGTTGTGCGCACTCCGCTACTACGGGGTGTTTGTCAGAATTAAGAAAGTACCGTTCAGAAATGAAAAAACCACAGTCGTTAGATGTGGAAAATTAAATGCAGATTTTTCACAGGGTAACACTCGATTGCACGCAGACAAGTGCTGTATGCTACCATAAGCGAATCCAATGTAGATAGAAAGTAATTGATTTACAGAAATCCAATAGATATTTTGGGATGGGATGTACTCAGGGGCGCCGCTAATTGTTTGAACGCCCGTGTGCAATAACGATTATGCCGCCCCCTGTTTAACTACGACTACCTACGCTGAGCTTGCCAGTAAGGCTCTTTAGTGTTGTCTCATAAGGGTGTGAAAAAAGAAAAGAAATACTTTATAAAGAAAAATCTATTTATTATTACTAAGTTATTTTTGTTTACTTAAGTGTAAAACCATATAAATATTTATCTACAGAAATTGAACTCATCTTGCCTTTATGTTTGCGAAATCTGCTATCAATTTTCTTGTATCCAAGCTATCTAAGATTTCGTGTTCGATTGAAACTATAGCTAAATTACTTAGTCTTTGCTGGTGCATTGTTGATCTTAAATAGTTTTTTAAAATAATTTTTAACTTTGAAAAGGACCTTTTACCAAATGCAACTGAAACCGTCAATGCAATATTCTTATTGCTATTGGTGTGTTCGGAAATGTTGAAATTAAGTCATTAGTAAAAAGATATTGTAATAGGGTTTGTGGATCATTAGACTGGTTTTCTGGAAAATACAACTTTAAAGTATTGATTTCATTAAACAAATCAATACCGTCAATGTCTGTTTCACTACTCGAATATTCTTTAAGCTTCAGATTTAAATCCTAACCAAATTAAAATATCATTAATTATACTTATACCCATGTCATAAGAATTATTATCAAAATAATTGCAATTTGATATGCGATAGAACTATTCGAATGCGTACGAGTACAAATTGAGAAGGAAGCTCTGTGGGATTCCCTATCTTCGCCAGTCCTGTCGACTTGTGTCGTAGAGCGCGACTATGGGTACTAGGCTTTTGGGCGCCGCCGGATGGTTCGACCTGCCGACAGACGTTTCGCATTGCATCTTAATTCTGATAAATGCCAATAGAGGCGCTGTTAACGCTATAATATAAATAAGAATATAATAATTGCGCGCCGGTCAGAATTTTTTTCTCCATGCGAAGACATTTCTTATGCTATAAATAGGGTGGGTATTATGACAATGACTTTGAATATTACGTAACCGATCGCTCGATTTGCCGCCCCCTGGACGTGCCGCCCGCGTGTGGTGCACGCCTTGCACGCCCGCTTACGGCGGGCCTGGATGTACTGTACAACATTGTCTAAGTTAGGGGTATATAAACGTAACTGCCGAAGTTTCCTACAATTAATTGGATGAATGGCCTATGAGTGCATAGCGAACAAACATTTATATGTACAGTACAGTATATACTAGCTGTTATTCGCGACTTCGCTCGCGAAAATTTTGCAAGCAAAGCCCCATTTATACTGTATTCAGTATTTCAACAACCATAGTAATTGTTATATAACACCTACCGCCGAGAATCAAACGAACTATTTTCAATTTGATCAATTTTCTGGAACGTTTACAATCGTTCTATAATAGAATCCATATGCAATAACAAATTCGAATTTAAAACGGTTCGAACATTGGATGAAAAATCGAAATATATAAAAATGTTTATAACAATGTCCGAAATGTTATCAATTTAATACACCTAAGTACTCGATGAAGACTAAACCTCTCCCTCTCCCGCCCGCGGGGGAATTTCGAAAAATCCCTTCTTAGTGCGCATTGCCATGGCATACCCTACTAAAACGCAGATAAAAAAATCGCATCTAAAATAGTACAGTAGAAGCCATTGTTCCGGTTAAGCCTTAATGCTTTCCCTCTCCCCCGCGGGGGAATTTCGAAAAATCCCTTCTTAGTGCGCGTTTCCATGACGTACCCTAACTGTCTACCAAATTTCACTTCTTTAGGTTAAGCGGTCTGCTCTGGGCGATGATGAATCAGTGAGTGAATAAGTCAGTCAGGACAAGCAATTTTATATATTTAGATAGACTAACGTCGGCGTTTTAAAAGTCTGCCCAATCAGCACTAAAGCTTTTTTTCGATTTCACCGCGAATTCGGCCGGGCAACGGTGAGACGAGACCCGACACGTTCGGAACGGACCACCCTCCAAAATCCTCGGGATTTCTGGATTCGTTTCCTGTCCCCTACAGCGGCAGACCATGCCGTAACCGTTCGGCCAATCTATCGGTTTGTCAAATACGCATTGTAAAAATTCGAACAACAAACGTAATATTAAGTTTAATTTTCTATAAATTGGTCAACGGCAAGAACTCTTCAAACGTAAACCTAATTCCTTTCTTTGAGGAAGTCTCTCCGTCGTTATCGTTATTGCGTACGTCTGCGGTGCCCAACCATTATCTCGAACAAATTAAAAATTGAAAATTTTTAGGCGAGCCACACACAGGACGACCACCTTATAAAAAATAAAAGAAAATACCAGGGGCGTGCCGTGACATTTGATGATAGGGAAGTTGTGTTTTTGTAACAAGCCGACTTCCAGGGGCAATCAGTCAGTGATGGTCCATTCGTATTCGTTTGTTCGATAAGCCAGTAAAAACCGTAGACTTCTCTAAATGTATTTTTAATTAATAGATTATCTAACGCACTTAATAAATAAGCAAGTTCAATATAATTAACTCTCTTATATTAGATTTAATAGATTCTATACGCCCTCTAAATGCCAATTCTCGCTTCGATAACATCTACTAATTAAAATATATCTATTAGCCGTAACTATCTCGTTATAATTTTCAATATATATTTTATATTGTGTACTAATGTTAAATTCTATACTATTTTGATTTCCAAATTGCTTCAATTTTACGAAAGATTCGACGCGAGATTTAGGATTTTCGTGTCTTTTTGCCGGCTTTATTAAAATTATTTAAATCGTCAAAGCCAATCTCATTCTACACACTAATTTTATTTGAAAATAGTAGGCAAGGCCAACAAAACAATTTTTGCATTTTTATGCATCCACAGAACCATTATATATCTTCATAAATTTCATTGTGAAAATGTCCAACAAATTTTTTGTCCACGTATTTATATTTAATTTAGGCATCGGTCTTTCTATAAAAAATAAAAAATTTTTATTGGTCTTTCTCTTTTAATAATGTTTTCTTTTTCATTAATGGTCTCGAGCCAAAATTTTTTTAAATGAAATTTTCGATATCACAATTACATTCTAAATTGCTAGCTATAATATAAGGGCTAAAATTAAAACTATAAAAACTTACTTGTTAAAATAAAATGTGTGATGATATACAATTATACATACCTGGTAAAAATATTCGATTGAATGAATATAGTTTTGTGAAGAAACGCACATAAAAATAGCATAAGATATTCTTTACTTTTTAAATATTAAAACAATCCACTTAGTTAAAAGTACTCCCTATCAGTGGCTCGTGGATGGAATCAGAGTCGATCTTGGTAGGTGTGCGGTGCGTGCATGCGTGCTAAATCCCGAGGGTGCCGATACCGGTTAACGTCTTTTGTCCTATCACTAGTATATCTCAAAGGACGCGGCGGGGTTGTTGTAAATTTTAAACGTTTCTCATTATAGCTGTAAAAATCTAAATACGTTAAACTTAATAGATTGTTTTCTAACTAATTCGTTTTACGACCAGGTGTCCACGGAAATTTCCAAAATTTACAACTTTTCGGTCACTCTCGTCGAACTGGAAAATTTTCTCTTTTTATTACATATAATACAGTACAGTATTTCGAAAAAATCAGTCCCCACTGTACTCGGCTATAGATTGGTTCGGTTAAGCTTTTGTTTAAGTAATATTCCGGCTCCTTCGTCAGGGTTTTGTTTACGTCCCCAATTCCCTAATCGCTTAATTATTTAACTACTTCTTAAGTAGAAATAAGTCGAAACCGGTTACTTTGTACTCGAATATTTGTAAATCTCGGGAAAAAAGTGGAAAGACAAATTTTTATGACAAACGGGTACATAAATCGTAAATTTAAGGAAAATAAATTCTAGTGCTTTTTCTGTACCTGGTGCATCTCTCTCCTTCATTAAATTTAGTCGTAAATGACGCCGTCAAAGTAACAATTAATTTTTTAACATTATACAAGAATTGTATACGTTTTTTTTCTACATGCGCTTAAAAATGGGACATACCAAATCGTAATATCGCCGGTTTAACATCGAAATCCGTGAGTAATATAAAATCGGAGAGCGGAATGAAAATATCAAATATTTTAATGGATTTTTTAAACTCCCATCAACTATATAGAACTATCGTAAAAACATACCAGTAAATTCTTATCGGTTGGGTTAAGTTATAAATCTACTCGTTGTTCACGTAATCGGCCAAATATCTAGCGGGCGGGCGGCTAACAGCCCAGAATCGGTCCCGGATAGAATTGGAAGCGTTGGAATGTGTAGCATCGACTCGAGGTCGTAGGTTCCACCGGCTAAACCGGGTGAGGTCGGTGCTCCGTAAAGCGCGTGCGCAAACCTGGCTTTTTGGAATATGACAATACAGAGATTCCACTCCGCCACTAATATTCCAATATACAATAGCGATCTTATTTTTTTTCTCACGTATACTATAGAAATTTGTAATAAGATACATAATGCGGTTATAATAAAATATTGTGCGATTATTTTGGGAAGCGACGCTTCCACCTCTTCTAATGACGGCACGCCACTGGAAAACACAATATTACTACACCACTACTGTTTATTACTAGTAGTAATCTACGACAAATTAAATACAATACAGGAGAAAAAAATTAATAATAATCAATGTGAAGACTGACATTACGTGTCTTCGATCGGATTTTTGTACTCTTGTACATAAGAGTCATACAATCATTCAGATGCTCATTTGTTATTCTGAATCTGAACTTTGATTTTAACTTAACGTTCGAATACTTTTACGTTTAAATCAAAATACTGGATAAAACAACAAATAAATAATAAAATAAAACAAATATCGCAAATGAACTAATAAAAAATAACACATGTAAAATATAACCGCGTATATTCACGCTGCCGTTGTAGTGAAGTGAATGTCCGAAACTAATTATAAATGTATTGATAGTTATTTCACATTTGTTAAATTGATATTTTTAATAAATTATTAAAAATATACTTATTTCCGGTCATGCGCACTATCGTCTTTTAGTTTTGCTACGCGGAAAAGCATTCCTCGAGAGCTGATAGCAAAGTCATTTCAAATTCACTAGACGATGCTTTGTGGAATGAGAGTTGCAACGAAGCTTCGGAGGACGAGTCTGCGTACACAAAAGGTGATAGCGTCAAGAAAGCACGGTTGTTTGCCTTAATACGTGCATTTGATAATATTTTATCTGCGATTAAACGAAATAAAATTACAATTGTATTAATAAATCTAATTTTCTTTATTTTGATCTTTGAAGTCACACCTCGACCTATATGCCAGATCGTCTTATATACGAGTAAATACGGTATGTTACTAATACGAGACGCTCTACTTATGTTACTTATGGCTTGCGTTTGCATAATTATTTTATAAGTAGCATCCGAATTGACTTCGACAATAGTAATTGTAAGCTAAAATAAGTAATTTTGTAATGTGATTTTCATTTTAGCATCTATCCATTTTCCTGTTTGGACTGGCAAATGCTGGACTTATCTGTCGATTACTAATAAAACAAATGATTACGAACGCCAATAAAAATAGACATTTTTTGGTAAAAGTTCACGGTAAGATTTACCCTAGGTAGCCAAGATAGCGCCGGTCGCCATCTTTTGTTTGCAAACAAAAGACGGCGGCAGCACCGCGACAAAGGAAAAAAGAAATCGAATTACAAAAATAACTCTTAAAAAATAATAATAACAGATTACTTACTCTCTTTATTGTTCGCCGGATTCTCTTGGCTACCTAGCCGCAATCTTGGCTACCTAGGGTAAATATAACCCTACACCGGCATTTAAAGAAAACAATCTTTCACTCACCTTGGCGTATTTCTAATTCCTTTCCTCCCATTTATTCGGTAAAAAGCACGGTTCGGACGATTCTTTCGTAACTTCATCCTTTTCTATCCTAGAAACTTTTTCCGCATTCTTGACACATACGTCTACATCCTTCTTCTTACGATTTTCGGATTTATTTAGCACTTACTTTCGAGTCCGAAGGTACAGTACAGTACAATATCTGGCTCTTTCCAAACTAAAAGATGGATAAAATTTACTCGCATACCGAACCGTTCTCCTAGTTTTTTCCTTCTGCTGACAAAAATCTCGTCGATTTCGATAACCTTCCCGGGTCCATCCAATTTTCATTCCGATAAAATTTGACGACGAAACATTCGTGATTCGCCCATTCAACAGCCAGCCGTTCGACTACTCACGCCCGCGGCCGAACAGGTGACTGTACTTTCTATGCAAATTAGATGTCAAACAGACGAAAAAGTAGTTCCCAAGAAATTTTTCCAAATTTACGTTGAAAAATTACTTCAAATGACGAACTGTTCATTTAAAAGGAACAGAATCACGATCCTTTCGATAATTTAATTTGCCACGACCATCGCATTTCGAACAATCTGCATCTGCGGGTCGCGTACCAACCCATGAAATCTCTGGTCGAATTAAACTCGGGATATTCCGATACTAAAACACGAAAAAATCCCTCGAAGTACACCAAACTCCGCCGTTACAACAATAAACGACAAAATATCGAATGTAAACTCGGAGAATACGATTCGCGCAACAATACATAACTTTTCGAAACCGAATAATTAAATTACTCTTAACAAAGTTATAAAATGTTAAGGAATTAATCTAAAACTGAAATGACGTTAGAAATCTCGTAAACTAACGACGGCGACACCTATATTAACTTTCAAAGCAGGCGTTGTCCAGATTCCGGAAGTGCCGCCATCGGCACTACCTAAGTAAACTTCTACCCGTTTTAAAATATTTTCGTAAATTCAAAATACTCTGAACTAATTTGATATTCCTAAAACCTGGTGGAGCACTTTTATTAGTTCGACATAAAGAATCCACCGTTCGTAATAAACCGTATTCGTAAAAGAACAGAATAAAGAACGCGTTCGTAATTGCGACCGGCACTCGATGTGTTAATGCTTCTCGTAGTTCCGAGTCCGGAACAGTTCCTTTGAAACGGTTCCGACCGGAACTATCCATCTAGAGTACAAACCAAAGTTGCTAAATTCATTTTGCACTTTATAGCTAAAAAGGCTTTGATTTACATCTAGAATAATCTAGATTTTTCAAACACTTATCTAGAAAAATATCTAGAAAATATATACCCATATATATACTAGTTACCATTTTCGAATGGACATTCTTGCCTGCATGCTCTACTTGTTGCTGTAATGATACAGCGTGTTTGTTAAGCACTGTATCATTGCCGCAATAATTAAATGAATATAATTATATACATTTTTTGTATGGATTATATTTTATTCGGTAGTTTCTAAAATTATATTTCTATTTTTTTTATTTTATGGCAGAAATGCGTTACAGGTAAGAAGCCGTATAAAGAAAAAATAATTGATATATAAAAGATTATAGCCGATCTTAACCGTTTTCACCGGGTGCAAGAATTAGGTCTCCCTCTCTTCCGAGACAGAGAATTTTTAGATGGGTCTAAAAATATGTCCGATTTCCCGCAAAACTTCGAAAAATCCGCATCTAAAATAGTACAGTAGAAGCGGTTCTTCCGGTTAAGCCTCGATGCTCTCCTTTTCTCCCGCTGGTGAATTTCGAAAAATCCCTTCTTAGTGCGCGTTTTCGTGACGTACCCTAACTGCGTACCAAATTTCACCTCTCTAGGTTCAGCGATTTGCTCTGGGCGATGATGAAGCAGTGACTCAGTCAGTCAGTCCGGACAAGTAATTTTATATATTTAGATAATATAGAGTAACCTTGAATACAATCGTACCCAGCAAAAATAAACAAATAACGTAACCAACACCTTATTGTTTGCTGAGGGAGTTTTATTAAAAACGAACGTTTTCGATCCACTTAATGGATCATCAGGCTAGAACATACGAAAATGGAATACATCAAAATGGAACAATAAGATAGAGTAACAATATAGAGTAACCATTTACAAATGTGTGTAAAAGCCCATATTCTGAATAGGTCGATAGAAAAAGGGTCTGAAAGAAATGGCAAGCCTAAAAGATCGAATAAAGAACGAGTTTAGTTAAGCTTAGTTGGCGAATAACACGTTTCCGGCGAATTTTACCATTTCGCTAATCGCTTGGAAGTTCGGAACAGTCGCGCTTTCTCGCCACCAATC
This sequence comes from Centruroides sculpturatus, assembly GCF_000671375.1. Lineage (NCBI taxonomy): Eukaryota > Metazoa > Arthropoda > Arachnida > Scorpiones > Buthidae > Centruroides > Centruroides sculpturatus. Next base: position 22,362 of record NW_019385845.1, on the reverse strand, counting down.
CTATTCCCGCTAGTTGTCGCGCGGTTCTCGTTGCTTTCGCGATGGCTACAGAAACTTTCTCACGAAATAGAGTAAATGTTGTAATTACGGATTTTTAATATTCCTCTCACCTGCACCTGCTTTTCTTTTTCAGGTTTTTTCTTTCTCAATAAATAAACAAACGTGGTTAACGACGAAATATCGGAAACGGCCATTTTGTTTTTCGAGATGACTCGCTTGCGAATGATTGGCTCCTTAAAATTTGCAATAGCTTTTCGCTTACGGTTGTAGGATCGTTTTCGCTAAGCGAATAAAAATCGCTTTTCGATATTCGCTCAGTGCGAAGTAAGCTTAACGAGTAACGCCTAGTGGAACTTAGGTAAAACCAATTGGAACGAATGGAACAATAGAAGTATTTGTATAAAAGGAAACGCTCAAAGTATTTGATACGTTCGGTAAAATTTGGAATTCCCTATCTGGACCTAGCTTCATTAGCATTTGGGTTAAAAAGAAGATCGTATAATTTATTTAAAACAAGAAAAATTTTATCTAATTTTTTTAAACCAGTTAGGGACTCGTGCTGGAAGAAATTGATTTTCTTTCATCATAATTTCACAATTTCTACGAAAACCGGACAAATTAATAATTAATCCGGACCACGAATATAAAAACCGGCCTGGTGGCAACACTAGTTGCTAATATTCCGTGATCAGAGCCGTAACTAGACAGGCGCAACGGGTGCATTCGCGCAGGGCCCACTAGGAGGGGGGCCCAAACTGCTGTTCGCAAGAAATTATAGTTTTAAATATTAAATTTTTCCTCCTTTTTATTGGCGATTACATTTTGCCTTATTTAGACCCTAGATGTCCGCTCACCAGTGTTCCCAACCGCGGCGACTTTTAGAGGGACGTAGTGAAATAGCGGAGACCGCAGACAAATCAGCCAAAAGTAGCGATTTTTGAAATTTTGTTTTTTTATTTTTTGATAAATTTAAATTTACGTTTATAGTTTTCGAATTTATAGATTTTTCTCTACTTTATAGAACTCTCTGGCGACGACTAGTACTATTACGATATACAAAACCGTATTTCTAAAATTTTCTACAGTGTGCGGAGCTAGAAATCTGTAAAGGTAACATTTTGTAACAAAAATAAATGTGCCCGAGGATCTTTCTAACTGCTAAATTGCTAAATTAAAACGTGGTAACTCTCGAATAAAATCTTAGTCTCGAGGTTGTAAAAGGCGTGCAGAAATTCTGACATAACTTTTTGCTTTATATACGCGTATGTGTTGTATACCTCAACGGCGGATTAAGCGGTAAGCTAACAGAGTAGGGCCTCGCAGGGGCCCGAGGTCTTTAAAATGCTACTGAAAAAAGGCTGATTTTTGTTTTCTCTATGGTTCTTCTTTACAATACACGAGTGTTGCTGATTTAAAAAAATCGGCTGCAGATCTCGCTATTAAATTACAGTAGATCCCCCTATAAGACGGGTTCCTATAATTACGATTCCTATAAGACGGCGAAAAAATTGTGGCGGTATCCGTAAACAACGGTAAAAAAAACTCCTATAATTACGTAAAACGTCATCGGGTAGCTGAACTACTTTCCGCCGTCTAGCGCTACGCTATGGAGAGTTTAGGCGAGCTATCGTCTGTACAGTGTGTAAGTTAGGTACCGTAAGTCTAATACAGTACTGTAATTTTATACATTTCTTGTGAAAGAAACATTTCTTATTCAACGGCCATAAAATTATTTATATTAATGGAATCTCCAAAGTTCAAATAAGTTTTCGCAGAAAAATGACTTATCAGAAATCGCGGCCGCCGTTTGGTGCGCCGCTCCGCGACGAAAACAAGCTTAAGCAATGGCGACGTCGAACGGTGCACACTCGGTAAGTAATCCTACAATTTTTTGTTTATAGCATAGTTTATACAAATTATTCCCCCAAAAAATATACGTATTTTGGAAATGTTTAGTCGAATTAGTCTAGGAATCGATTAATTTTATGAAAGGAAACCTTTCAAACAGCCGTAGTCCGTAAACTTCACACGTGTCGGGCTGTGATTGGCAAGGTCTCCTAAAACATCAATTTCATAAAAAACGGAACGTATCTACCGTGTTATAGGGGAGTCGACTGTATTCGAATATACAATAGCGATCTTATCTTTTTTAGAAATTTGTAATAAGATACATAATACAGTTATAATAAAATATTGCGCGATTATTTTAATATAATTAAAATTAATATGCTTTTATTTTTTAGAAAATACGAGGGAAGCGGCGCATCCACCGCTTCTAATGACAGCACGTCACTGGAAGCTAGGTAATTAGTCTATGGGGATAACCAAAGAAAGGGGCGGGGTCTTCGACGTCATCGGGTGCGCTAGCGTTTTGCTCTGACAAAGCTGTAGTTTGCGGCGGTTCTTAAGCTAATCACTGCGGAACGTTCTCCGGCCGAGTTGGGCGAACCATCCCGAAACGTTTCGGAATTTTCCAATATAAATCTCCAACTGACGCGGATCTGCCGACGATTCGTTCCTCCTGGAAATTCTAAGGAAATCGAAGAGCAATAAATATGGTCGGCCTTCGAAACGCGCGTGCGCAAAAGAAGCTAAACATTAACGGAAACGGTAGGAATTTCCTCTTTCCAGAGGTTAAACGCAGACTAATTCCGATCCGTTCGAAGCCGGTGATAGCAAGGAATTCCGCAGAGAAAGCGAAGGGGCGAATGTACTGTACTGTACGTAACAAAAGAAGCGAGAAGCGATAATTATCCCCGCGTTTGTCGTCAGGCTACTGTATTTTTTTTACCCATTCTCAAACCGGTAGAGGGCGTCCGGAGATTTCCGAAAAGTATTATCGGAAAGGGAAATTTTTTGAGATCGACGTCGGTCGGGCCGAAAACGGAGGATTTACCGGAAACGTAAAGCAAAAGTTACGGAAAGAATAGTATTAAACGGCGATTAGGTTATTAAGATTTAAAATTTGGTGTAGCTCTTTTCTCGAATTACCGGTTATCCTCGGCTCCCTGTCGGAAAAAAAGGCTTAGTAGACGTCGGCTCGACGTTAATGGCATTTGGTTTCAGTTTACCGTCGGATCACGTGACTCGGGCGGACGGTTAAAAGCACACGTGCGCAAAATTTATGCGCAATGCAGCATGTTCACATTTGCCAACAACAAACATTTGTTTACGCCATTTGGAGTCGGTGTTATATTACATTTCCGTCATTTAAAATAAGTTTATGTCTATTATAAGGTGAGAATCGTTACGTAAACCAAGATGTCGTCCAACAGCGCAAGAGCCTTCGGGGGAGATCGCGTGGTAAAGAGTGAGTATTTTCCAGCGAAAACGTTTTTTTTCCTCTTTGGGGGTCGGAGAGGAGCGGATGCTCGCTCGGCCCGCTCCTCTTCCTCCTCCTCCACGCGTAATTAGCTTTCCGACGGAGAAACCACCGGAATGGACCGAGAGTGCGAGGAAAATCGCGGCGCGCTCGGCAGAGAGAAGCGATTTTCCACTCGGCCGTGGGAAATGGGCCAGAGACGTTTAGCGGCGAGGAGAAGGTAAACGACGCTTCGATAGGAGTTACCGAAGATCGATGAGTCGATCTGTTGTTTAATCGATGCAATTGTTTCCGAGTCTGTGCAAATATTCGCCACTTCGCCGACTCTCGGCCGGATTGCGGTTAGAGTCCACGCCCCTCGCTAACCGTGTTTTGATGCATTGCAGTTTGATTGAGTCCGAGTTTGACGCTCCCGTTAATTATTAATTTCCTCCTCCCTTCGCTTTTCGCGGCGGTCGCGCTCGCCTTTACGCCGACGATTGTCTTCTTTCCTTCGAAAATAAGTGTTGCCATCTCTCCACCTTCGTTATCCGCGATATTTAAGATCGCGTGCGGTGATAAATCTCCGGCCGCCGCTCTTTCCTGATACGCCGATACTGCCCCCGTTTCGGCCGCTTCTCTCGAGATGCTCTTCCAGAGGTCTCTCCCGGACGCGTCGGACCCGGACCGCTGGATTGTTTGGGAGGACGGGCCTCTTCTCCGGTCGTGGCGCCGTCCGAAGGCCGTGGGTTCCGTCGGTCCCCCTCCGCGGGGCGTCCGGGCCCGTTGGGAGGGCGGTCGTTCTGCCGCCGCCGATCTTCGGTTTGCCTTTTTTTTTGTTCGTCCGCGCGGCCGGACCCGCCCGGGTCGGAATCCCGCGCGTCGACACTTTGGTTTAGTTTGGACGAGACGTCGTCCGTTGCTTTACTCGTCGGCAACGGCTCGTGCGGACGACGGACTTCTAAAACCGTGTTGCTTGGACGACGTCCGACGGTTTTCGCACTTGCTATTATGCTCGTCTGCTCTTATTGTTTACGGTTTGGAAGAACCGGTATTACGTTTTTGCGGATTGAGTACTTGCACGTTTGCCTCCCGATTCGTCTTTTCTTTTAATGCCGGCACATTTACGTCTCCTTTCTAATGTGCAGGATTATCGATCGAAGACAAATGCAATCTGTGGTATTTCGTGAGAGGATAATTGTTTGGCATACAAAGCGACGTTTATGGACTACTTATGTGATATCGACTGTCGAAAAACTTATTGTTTGGCTTGTAAAAGTGCATGATTTGTGCGTGGCTATTATATTAACGGATGATACGATTGCCAGAAATGTTATAGTAGACGCCACCAAATTGTGTTCTTATATTTATGAAGTCGTGGATGATGTAATCTTTGTGATTTCTTTCGGATCTACGGCAAATCGATATTTTAATTTAAAAAAGTGTGCATTTCCGTGCTTACTTTTTTCGATGCAATTTTTCTACTCTGTTATACGTGCGAATGAGTGCAGTTATAAAATGTTACTCGGGCCTAATGTATTAGTTAACGAGGGAACGGCGCGATGTTGGGTCGGCAATTTTGGTCGGATTCGGTGAGATATAATGCCGACGACTGATATGTGCCGTGCAGTAAAGCATACTACTCAAAATTAGACAAGAAAATTGAGATTGAAAATTGCACAATCACTTAAAACTTTCAATATTTTCATTATTTCTAGAGGGCTGTTGGCTCAGTGAGGATGTGCCAGTTTTGTAAATCGGGAGGTTGATGTTCCAAATCTTGTCAGTAACAAAGGGTTAGCTTTTCCTCTTTTTTCTATAACTATAATTTTCACTTTATTCTTGATATTTATAAATTTGCTATATTTATTTAAAAATTATTTATAAAAATTGTTTGTGTATATAGGATTTGTGTATAATATTTATTCATAATTTATTTGGGAAAATAGTAAGGTAATTTTGTTTATACAAAATTATCATTATTCAAGGCCAATTTTGTTAATAAAACATTATCAACAAAATTGTTTGCTCTTGACAAGCACAACTTTGTGGATGATAATTGTCATAGAAGCATGTGAAACAATAAACATTTCTTCAGAGTGTGCATTGAATAAATATAGCATTTTTTCAATAAGAAGATTTATACATATGACTGGAAAAGCAAACTTGATCAATGCTTAAAAACACTTCTGTCAACAACTAATTTGGAGGAAAACCATGCGTAATTGAAATATTAGAGTTCTTCACTGGTGATGTATTATAGAATGTAAGTTTATTGCATCTTGAGGTGAAATTTCTTAATACTGCTCTATTAATTATGAACAGTTCTGTAGTTGTTTTATGTTTTTAATTTTGCTAATAAACATAAATGTTGCCTGGTTGGCATATAGGCTAACATGTTGGTGGTATAAGTGCAAGCACTACAATTATTATTATCCAGAAAAGTAGCATTGTAAATTTCTAGATTTGTTTGACTTCATCATGAATATACTAATAATGGGAATTAATTTAAAAGAAAAATACAAATAGGAATTAATTCATTATTAATTTAATTGATAATAGTAGTAATAATATAGCTCAATATAATTTGGCAGTCATTTTGGCTTTAATACATAACTATTGGGTTTAGATCAGCATTCTTCAACCTTTCATACCTGTGGACTGGCAAAAACTAAATTTTCTTAGACTTACAGGTTAAACTGCTTAGATTTGGGTGAAGTGCATGACTGTCATAACTTTATTGAAACAAATTATTACAAAAAATTGCTTTTAGCCCTTGATATAATTAAATAAAATAAAATACAGTGGTGCCTCGTACAACGTACTTAATCCATTCCAGGTGCACGTCCGTTATACTAAACGCATTTTCCCATAGAAATACATGTTAAAACATATAATTTGTTCCGCAGCATAAAATAACCGTACTGTACCATAAAAAATGAAAGTGGAGCAGACACCAATTATGCCAGGTAGTCAAATGTTGTGAGGAGGAGGTGGAAGAACACTTTCTTTACACATTCATACAGATACAGACTTTTTACACATTGCAGCGGGTCTTTTTTTATTGTTTTTTAATCGGAGTCAGATTCAGGAGAGGCTACCGGAACTTGCAGGGTCAACTTCTCTTGTTCCATCCTTTGTTTTTTGCCCGCTGGCTTCTTGAAAAACATGACCAAGGTGGTCTGTTTCTCTTTCTTCTTTAACACCTGTCGGAAATGACGGACAAAGGTGTCATCGTAGAGATCATTGATCCTGTTGGCCTCAGCTCTGTTTGGATAATGAGTGTTGGTAAACTCCTGAACCTCTCCCCATTCGACAAGAAAGTTTTTGTCAACTTTCACTCCTGATGATTTCTTGCTTTGTTTCAATTGAAATCACCTTTTTCTTTTTTTTTTAGAAGCCATGATGCATTATAAATGACTTAACTTGCCAGATTATATGATACGAATAATTCTTTATTAATTAAGATCACTAAACACTTCTACGAGCTACTCTCGCTCTATTTGTTTTTTACAACCTCTTTTCGTCCCGCCACCTCGGCATCTACACAGTTACATTTCGTTTATTTGAATCGTCAACATATATTACATTACATTTAATGTTTATTTAAATCATCAACATATATTACATTACATTTAATGATTATTTAAATCATCAACATATATTACATTACATTTCTACTTCAGATATACTAATAATACATTCTAATAATACTAATACAGTGGAACCCCGGTTAACGAACTTAATCCGTTCCGCGACTCCGTTCATTAACTGAATTGTTCGTTTACCGAAGCAATTTTTTCCATAGAAATTAATGCAAATGCAATTAATCCGTTCTAGTTTCCGAAATTTTTGTGATTTTATTTGTAATACACAGTAATTTTCTTTGATGAAAATGTAGGAAAACGTAGTATCTATCATTACAGCAACAAACATGTAAACTTTGTTTAATAAACTAGCACTGTACTACTTACCTTCATTTGTTGTAGTTGGTAGCAGAAAAGTGGAGATGTACGAACCTTAATGCTTAGAAGGGGAATCCCCTCCAAAAGATTAATGGGTAGCACTTCATCGGAAGATTCTTCGAGTCGAAGTCTCTTTCAGTAAAAGAAACCCACCAGTGGCTAAGTGGTCTTCGTACCTTGAACACGGGGAGTTCGTTCGTGGGTTTGCACCTCGCTCAGACGGGCTGGCCACGTGGAGTTTTCTGGGTTTTCTCCACGTCTGTAATGTCTAAATAGGGGCCAGTTTCCCTTAAAAACACCTCCCAGAAGGCATTCCCCCTAGGCAGATCCCCTAAGTCAACACTTGGACGATCTGCCTAGGGCAGGGGTCGGCAACCTGCGGCTCACGAGCCACATGCGGCTCTTTGGATGTGAAGCTGCGGCTCTTTAGTTTCATACGCAAATATTATTTATTTTATCAAAAAAAAACATTTAAAAATCGTTCTGAATCGATTAACGAGGATTAGGCACTGATTCTATCTCTCAGCCACTTGGAATCACTTTTCACCGCACCCCGTGACACACATCGTCACTGTCGTCAGTCAGTCGGAAGCTCTCGAATGACGCCGTCGTCGGATGTTTCTATTATCTAATTTGTTGTGAAAAACACTACTTATATATGAATAAATAGACATTTTTTCTTATGAATAAAATAGATTAGTTTTTTTATCAAAAAACTTTATTTATGCGAGTACTATTTATTATTGGCAAGAAAAAATTTTGTGGCTCTTTAAAAACTTTGAAATTTCGTAAATTGTAATTTTGGCTCTTCCGACTCAAAAGGTTGCCGACCCCTGGCCTAGGGGGATCTGTTTGTTAAATTATTGCGTTGCCATAACTTAACAAACAAACAAACTCTTTCCGTAAGGAACAAGAAATTGATCTAAAGCTAATTGTCTTACTCTTTAAATCAAAATTTTTCTCAAATGCGATAGCGCGTTGTTGTTTTCTATTGCCACTATGCCTTTTTTTTTCTTGGATGGCATATTGATTAAATATATAAATCACAAAACTGAAAAAAGAAGTATAGCACAAACACTTCGAAAAACAATGCTTAACTCGTGCATGCCTAACACCAACTAAAATTTGACACAAAATACCGTTACGTTCGTTATCCGAGACAAAATTTTTGCAAAATAAAAGTTCGTTAACCGATTTGGTCGTTAACCAGGACGTTCGTTAACTGGGGTTCCACTGTATATCCTAAAAATAGCAGATTGTCATTGGCAACNAATTTGATAAATCAGACAAATCTCTCGAAATAAAATCTATGATTTTATTTCTTTTATTTTTGCATAATGTAGCGTTCTTCAACTTTTTCACACCTGCGAAAATAGGAATATTTCGCAAACTAGCGGAAGGCTAAATGTAAATTTTTTTAGATTTAGACTGCATAGAGGCGAGTTACGCGCGTGACTGTCGTAACTTTATTTAAACAATTGCAACAATAAAAAATAAATAAAAACTGCTTATATTAATTACAAGTTTAAAATCTAATTATTTTATTATTACAAAATTTCCTGCCAATCTATGAAATTTTTTGCAGACCACACTCAAGGTTGAAGGTTTAATTTATAAAAACCCTAACATTATGTAATGACTTTGGATTACGAACACTGGAATGCACGTGATTCAACTTGGTTTTTTGAATTTTGATATTTGAAATATGGTTCTAAATAATTTGTTTTTCGAATGTTGCAGTTTGGAAGAATTTCGTTCTGCTGGTCTTTGTTCTAACGAATTTTTACGGACTAATCTTTGCTTGAGAAAGGACCCAGGGAGGGATCCAAAAACATTTGTGTGTAGTATTACTCATATTTTTTCCCACCTCTTAAAGGTTTGTTGAGAGATTGTTTTAGATATTTATAGTTAATAATAGGAATTTATTTTTTTGCACATAAGATTGTAAATTTGATTTGAGAAACTATATACAAACTGCTTGTTAATTTTCCAGATTTTGAACATGTCACTACCATGTTATTGTGCCCACTTTTCAATTCTTTTACTTCCTTTTGTACAAGTGAACCAAATGTATAGTATGTACTACACCAATACATAGAAAATAGTTTGTTTTTAAATAAATATTGTTATGTAGCATTTGTTAATTGTTTTTGACCTCACTTGTTACTTGAAATGGTGGATTTTATTGTTTTATTACTCTGTTTATTGTACATTTGTACTTTTCTGAAAAGAAATAATTTTTCTCTGTAGCAATTATAATAACTATATATATAAAAATCAAGAGTAAAGTGAAAATTATAGTTATAGAAGAAGAAAAAGACTAACCCATTGATATCAACAATGTGTTAGTTTTTTATTCTTCTATCAATAATATCAAGATATCAACAAGATTTAAACATCAACCTCCTGGTTAAGAATCTGGCACCTCTATAAATATGGAAATTGCTAAAGATTTTAAGTTATTGGGAAATTTTCAACCTCAATTTTTTTGTTTAATTTTGAATAGTGTGCCTTACTGCATTGCACATGTCAGTTATTGGGGATACACTATATCCTCACTGAGTTTGATTAAAATTGGTGACCCTATCATAAGTTGTTATGTTAAATGAAAATACGAGGGCATCCCGAAAATAAAGAACATGATACGTAATGCATAGCACTCTGTGCAGATAAATTACTGCCATCAGTTCAAGGTCAATTTGTTTTCTGATGTGTTAGCTTAGCGTGTGTAGGAATTTCCATAATGGCAGACTTACTGTTACTGTTTTGTCAAAGGTTAAAATGTGTAAAACAATAAAAAATTCCATCAAATGCGAAATGCAAAGTGTTATTTGTTTTCTAAATGTGAAGAAAGTTTATCCTATAGAAATCATAAACAAATCATGGAAGTGTATGGTGATCACATTATGGATGAAGCAAGTGTGAGAAATTGGTTTTTAATGTTTAATTAAGGAAGATAACTTGAAATCACACTTTACTGCAGCCACTCAAAACTGTACTTCAGAAATTTGGCTGGGACGTTTTTGACCACCCACCATACTGTTAGTGTTGCCACCTTTTGAAAATCGCTGACCCAGACGGCACATCAGGTTTGTTTGAACAGAAGTTCCTGACACATGCACAATGTCATTTTACAATGTGAAGAATAACGTGCATGCCGGTTCTAAATCAGTGACAGCTAGGGACTTGCATAGGAGTAATGTAAGTGTAAGTAACCTAAATTAAGAAAGAATGGGTACAGATAAGTTAGCTCTATTTGAGATGTGTACGATTGTACAAACAAAAAAAAAAAAAGGTCAACAGGGGTTGCGTGCCACACGTCGGTGTAAACAGACTAACAGTTTCAGTGAATGTGAGTTCTTTTGCTGTTAAAATAGTGTAAATTTATAACAATATTTGCAAGAATTTTGTTTCATCGTAATTTCACAATTTCTACAAAATTCCCAGACAAAATTAATAGTTCACCTGGACAGTCTGGGAATTGACCCACTGGACAGGTGGTAACGCTACATACTGTCCTGACCTGGTCCCCAGTGAGTTTCATTTCTTTCCCAAGCAGAAAGTGGTTTTTTGGGTTGATTTGGAATGTTTTGGAACAGATACTGTCACTAAATGGCTGAAAGAACTGGCAGTGGAATTTATGACATAGTAATTGAAAAACTAGTTGCACTGCGAGAAGTGCTTTAACTGTAATGGTGACTATGTAGAAAAGTAACTGGTCTTGTACTAATTACTTAATAAAACTTTTTCTTGTCATTACTATTTTTTTCTTTTTTAATAGCCAAACATTATTTTCTAGACGTCTTTTGTATAAATGCTTTCCTGTAATTTGATTTAATTCTAATAAATTTACATTTGTTAGGAGCTTCAAATAAATCATAAATTATTATAATAGTTAATTTCAACATTATTATAAACTGTATCTATTACATTTAATTAATTTGTTATTAATTTATACTTCAGAATATTGAAGGCATACCAAACTTTTACAATTCAGTTCAAAAAGTATAATTGTTTGTTAATATATTAACACCAAAAGATATCTATACTTTCCAATGTTAAATGATATTAATTTAATTTAATCTATATAATATTAANTATATGGGAAAGATTATTGGTAAACACTTGAAAAAATACAATTATTTTTCTTCTAACATGTTTTTCATTTAAATCTTTCTGTGCTAGGGCCTATGATAAGAACAGAATTGGGTAGGCCACTATTAATTTATCAATGTGTTTGTTATGATTTTGGAATAAAGTTATTGCTCTACCTTGCAATGATTACAAATAATTGATATATAACAAACTCTTGTTACCCAGTAACACGACTTCTCAGGAGTTGTGGCCCATTACTACTAATTTTGGATTATCCTTTGTCAGCTGTTTGGATTTTCCTAGCAAGGAATTTTTCTTTACTGCCTGTGAACAAAAACTAAGAAACACATATTAGCTACAGGATGTGTTTTATTTGTGAAAGAAAGAATATATTTTTATATTAGATAATATTCCTTGGTGCCCATCTGTTTTTCTATTGTCAAATGATTGCTTTTATGTTCAGATCTGTATGGGAAATTGCAAGCCTTAAGTCATCCTCTGGATACAATTGAGATTGATATTTTGTTTTAATGGCAACTAATTTTGAAAAGCTGATTTCACATAAGTAGGTTGTTGCAAACTGAATCAAAATATTGATAAGGTTTTTCTTATACAGACAATTACAAACAATTGTTTTCGTAAAAAAATATAGTTCTATTTTTATAAGTAATAAAATTTTATTTCACTTTTTTACTGGTACCTGATAATTGTTGAAGATAAGCCTTTAAGAGGAGAGATTTTTCCACATGTTGTAGTGCACCACATAGACAACGGAAAGGCATTGTAGTTGATGGTGATGCACTTAGGAATTACATTGTGCCATCTGCATTTCAATAACAAGACCAGCTGGGCATGTAACTATGCCACAGCTTTTCCAGATTCAACATATAATAGAACATCCAATTTCTGGTACTCATCTTGTAACATAATAACTTACATGTATGGTGGACGTCACGCCTAAAATTTTACTGATTGGAGAGAAAATTTATACAAAAAGGCATTAACTATCGTTTTATTGTATGTTTTATTAAGATAAGCCTTATATTTTTTATTGTCAAATAAATTTCTTTGAATTTGGCAATTCTGAAAGATTTGCCGTGGCTCGTGACTCAGAGGGGTCACCAGCCATGGTTTGTGTACCACTGATATTACAAGGAGTACTATTCCTATGTCCCCATCAATTTTGATGAATTTTGGCACAAAGGTATTGTTTAACATGAGAATGCATTTCCCAAACCATTTCATTCTATGGGCTGCAATGGATGAGTTATTGAGGTTTAAAAATTATGGTAGCCTGTCTGCATAGTATGCTGCCATTGGCTAGTTTAGAGACTACCTTATCAAACAATGAATTTTTTTGGTATTTTACTATATTATAATTATAAATTTTTTTAGTGATGAATTTTATCAAATAAATGCATGTCTGATGTTTTCCTTCTCAAGAGTTTCTTAAGAGCAGGTAATATTTTTGGATTCGGAAAATAAGAAAATTTGGATTTCTATGTTAAGTATGGCTATAAGAAGAAAATTGGACATGAGAGAGAGTTTTGGAGAGTGACAATCCATCTGTTCATAGTTGGGGAATGCAAAGAAAAAAGCTAACAATGAGGAAATTTTTGTTATTAAAGTTAAGTCAGTATGAAAACTCAAGTCAAGTCTGATCTAATGTTGCTAGCTTAAACTCCAATGCTAGAGATACATGATTGGATAATTTTAAGAATTGATATAACATTGGTAATCAAAAAAATAATGCAGCTAGTTAGCAAAATGGTGATGCAGTTAGCAATGGGGCATTAATAGCAGAGATGCCTGCATAGGCATCTCTGCTATTAATGCCCCATTGGTATCCCACTCAGAGATTGTAGAGTTCAGCAAGAAAGAAAACCCTGGGTATTCCAATCTTTTTTATGTTCTATTTCCTATCTTCTCAATTCCCTCCTATTTTTTCTATCCCTAGTTTTAAGTTAGTACATAAGTTTTAGTTATAGTTTTCGATTTACCTTTATATTGTCACAAACAGTATATGTTGTTTGTGCTGTATTACTGTATTTTATTTTATAATATAGTGGAGTTGGAATCTAATATAAAAACCTGTACATTTTTTGCAAAATAAATTACTTTGTTGACCATACTGTCTCATAGTTATTGAAACGTGTCTCCTTTGTCAGTCTACACCATTTTGCATGAATCTGAATATACCAAGTATAAATTGATATTCTGTTGACTAATTCAGAAGTTTCTCTCAGGACAGACTAAATTTGATCCATAAATACTGTCAGGACATTAATCTCAAAAATGAAAATAAGGATTTTTCAAAGAGACGAAAGTTTAAAAAATTGGATAAATTTTGTTTAGAGAGTCACAAACTGGATATTGTTTCAAACTTTAAATATTTAGTTATTCATTTTACCACTTGTGGTTCCTTTTATTTTCATTTGGAAAAAGTTACATTAGGTGCTAAAGCAAAAATCTTGAATCTCATCAAGTTTCTTATTAAATTGAAAAATCTCATCAGTTAGTAATTATTTTAGTTTATTTGATGTGCTAATCAGATTGAGTATTTTATATGAATTTCGTATATGGGAAAGATTATTGGTAAACACTTGAAAAAATACAATTATTTTTCTTCTAACATGTTTTTCATTTAAATCTTTCTGTGCTAGGGCCTATGATAAGAACAGAATTGGGTAGGCCACTATTAATTTATCAATGTGTTTGTTATGATTTTGGAATAAAGTTATTGCTCTACCTTGCAATGATTACAAATAATTGATATATAACAAACTCTTGTTACCCAGTAACACGACTTCTCAGGAGTTGTGGCCCATTACTACTAATTTTGGATTATCCTTTGTCAGCTGTTTGGATTTTCCTAGCAAGGAATTTTTCTTTACTGCCTGTGAACAAAAACTAAGAAACACATATTAGCTACAGGATGTGTTTTATTTGTGAAAGAAAGAATATATTTTTATATTAGATAATATTCCTTGGTGNATAGTATTTTTTCTGCTATATAGAAAATCCATTAAATGTAGTACACTATGTAAAGCTTTATCAATTTTGTTACACTATATAGAAGCTATAATGGAAGTACTATGTGTTATCCTATGTATATAAGTCTAAATAGTCTACAGAAATAAACAGGTATTTGTTTATGTTAAATTTGTAGTTGAGTGCATTCCTCCAGATATGCTGCCTCCTACTTGGATATCCTCCATCCCAAATCTGACCACTTACGTATGCAACTGCTCACAAAACAATAAAACGTTCACATTGAGCAAGATGGTGTCAATCCTGACGTAGGCATCACCAATTCGGTGCCGACCCTTCTGTCACATATAAAATAACAATAAACTTTGGAGAGAATCAGTTTGAATAAAAAATGTTAATATCACATGCTGACACTGCATAATGATAACAACAACATTATTATACAATAGTCATGTGTTTAGAAATAAAATGGCAGATGTAATATTAATAAATAACAATAATACAATAATAAATTATTAAAATAATGATAAAAGTTTAACTTTTTAAATGAATGTATGCACTGAAATGATGCAACTCCATGAAATAATAGTGTGTTACAAAATATCAAAATACAGTACAAATAATAAAAGATAGTAATATGAACTTATACATTTTAAATGATGGAGAATTTCTCTCAAGTGAGTAAAAACCTTATGAATTAGTATTATTTTAATACAGGATAACAATATAGCATTAAAAAAAAAATGCCAATTTATATTATATAGTAAATTTTAATTCATAGAAATACACATAGTTATCAACAATAATTCTTAATATCAACACTAGATATAAAATTTCAAGGGTTAAAACAAATGAAACAAGTGATAATTGGTTAACTCATTGTAGCTTACAACACAATTCCACTTACAATCAAATACCTTTCTAATTTCTTTATTACTGTTAGAAACTTCTCTATAGTTAGCAACATTTTAACAGTAAAATTAACTATTTTAATATACTATACGAAATATTGGCATGTCTTTTTAACTAAAATAACATCAAATATATTATTCTGTCACAAAAATAAAGTGTTGATATAGAATTACATATTTTCTCCTCTTATTCTTGATATTTGACTAATTTTATTTTTTTAAATATCTAATTTCAAAATCAAAACTTTTGTTCCATTTTATCTCCCTTTTGTTTTGTATAAAAATTTATGTAATCATGTAGGTCATAAAAATTTAAATATTTTCTATAAAACAATATGTTATTGAACTGAATAAAAATATTTAAATATTCATATTACATACATAGCACTAACAAAACTTTTTAATGGATATATTTTACAATATGATAATATACAAGGCAGACCAGTTTCATCCTCCACTTGCAATCTGTTCTTTATCTCTCAATTAATGATTTAATGTAATAATAATAATAATAATAATAATAAATACTTAGGTAAATCTAAAAATTTCTGAGAATTAAATTATTTTCTTTAAAATAGCAATTTATAATTATTTTATACTCAATCTATATTTTGGGAACAAAAAGTATGTTTCTCTGAAATGGAATATAATGAAATTATTTACAATATGTGCATAGATGAAAAAATAAATTATGAACAGTTAATCTCTCTATTACATGATTTCAAAACTTTTTCGAGCCACCCTTCCCTTGGTTCCATAAACATCTTCCAACCACATCCCAATGTTTCTAAACCCATTTTCTTTCTCTTCTGTGAGAAAGGCTTGGAAATATTCTTAGAAAAACTTTTCTATGAACCTCACACTTACCATACACCGTGTACCACATCCAGAAACTATCAAACACAATGTTTCTTCTTATCCATTTTAACGGAAGAAATGGACAGGTTGTCATGACCCCAACCCATACCTATAGCAACTGTTCAGTATCTTGCCTCTAGTGCTCTCTGCCACTCACTTGCTTATTTTTACCCCCCTGGATTTTACTCACTGGCCTTAGAGGGTGGTAGCACCCACTTTGGAAACCACTGCTCTATTATATTCAAAACACTTCACTAACCAATATTTTTACATATTTAACAGAAACTGATACTTAGTTTCACAACAAAGGCATCAAAATCAGCATCTCTCTTCAACACATTTGATGATATTATGAGATACAGATTTTTGCAGGATAACCAATCTTTTGGATTCAATTCATGGATAGTTTTGCAATTTTTGCATCACATAATATGTAATTACAAAAAATTTATCAGACTTTACAATTATGACTGAAATACAAATTGGTTTCTGAAAAGCAAAGAAGTGAAGACTGTATAGACATATCAACTTGTACAAAAATTATTGCAGAATAAAGTAAGACGTAGATAAGTCCTTGCCATTGTTTTAAAAGTTTTGCATAAACTAATAAAAGATCAACTCTGCTGTAGAACTGTAAACTCCTACTTATGACACTCACCCAGCCATCACTCAACTCTGGCATGGTGTGTGTATACTGTATATGTATATGTATATATATAAATATATACACATATATAAACAAACATCACAAAAAACCTGAACAGCTATCGTGAGTTCAGAGAGATGGCAATAAATCGAGGTGGAAAAGACATTTCCAGAGTGCTGCCCACCAGTCTTATGACTGAAGGAACTTACGACGACGACGAAACCCAATAAAGTTTATAGGATGAGGATGCTAAAGGTATCCCCAGTTAGCACCGTAGGTAACTGAAGATGCTTATATCATATTTAAATATGTCTGGAAGAGGAGCTTGGCTGGAGGCTCAGATAGTGTAAGTGGCAACACATCCACACAATAAGTAGGAGTTGTGGGTTTGAGTCCCACTCTGGCCAGATTATTTTCTTCCAGACTAATCTAAACTATTTAATAAATATTAATTTAATTATAATTGTTAAATTTAATAACAGATGGTATTTAATGCCTCCCTATAGTATGTGGAAAAGTAGCCTGATGTAATCTGGTGGTTGTTGGGCTTTACAAATTTAGCAGGTTTTGTTTATGGACATTTTAGCATTCTTCAAACATGTATTTTTTTTTTTAAATATCAGGACACTTTATTTATGCAATGTTTTTTTAATTTTCTTGTGAATTTTATGTAATTAACAATGTAAATTTGATGATAGTATCTCTATGAAAAATATTTACAAACTGACACTTTGACAACGCTACTAATTAAATATTCAAATATATACTAGAAATAAAAATGAACAAATCCAATAATAATATGTGTATTATTAAAAAATTCTTTGTTCTTCATATAAACCTAAATATCTCATTAAGAGAAATTGAAAATATGTTTTTATAATAAATTTGTTGCTGGCGAATACAGATTTTAACTTCTTTATAATGATTACAAATTTGGAAGTAACTGAACATTAAAATTACCGTAAAAAAATAAAACATCTTTAAAAATTTTAATTTCTCAATAGACATTATTTGTAGAATAAGAATGTATTAGTCAACTATAAAATTGTTGCAATGAAACTTTGGCATTAAAAAAATTGTCTAACTGAAGCATTGTTCAAGAATCTATCAATAAAATAATAATAAAATTATAAAATTAATATTTCTTTTAAAATATCTTAATATACTATATGCATATTAGAGTGCTTGATAAAGTTAATCACCATTTGATGAAAATTTAATGTGTTAAGAAATTATATAAATTTATTTTAAATTTTCAATGTACAGTAAGAACCTCTTAATGCTGCCTCGATTAATGCTGATTCAATATAAAATGATCTGTTCGAAGCCTAAAAAAAGCTTAAAATTTACGCTGATTCAAATTATCACAGCATTTCCTTGATTTGTATATAATATGATTATTCCCAAACACAAACCAATCAGCAAAAGGTGCAATTCGTTGTAGTGCTGTACTTTCCTTAAATCTATGTTTGTTTGGTGCAATTTTGGAAAAAATATAACTTTGCGAACTAGGCAATATTGACTTCGCTTGGTAAGAATTAACTGATAAATGCATGAACGAAGTGTGGAAGAAGTTATGACTAAAGGTATCCAATAATTCTCAATGAGAAGAACCTATCACTGTATTGTAAGGTTGACCAAATTGTCAACCTAATCGATACAGCAGGATTAGGAGATGTTGACGAGCAGGATATTGAGAAGTTACTGCAGGTTTCTGGTGAAAGCCTTACCAATGACAACTTTCAAGAACTGGCAGAACAAGGAATTCATGTAAAACTGGAAAATAGTGATTCTGAACACGAAGAACCCAAAGAATTTCTCTACAGATTTCCTTACTAAAAGTTTGGTAACAATAACTGAATTCATTGATAAACTATAGCAAACAATCCAGATTTTGAAAGGAATGCAAAAGCAAGATGAGGTGTTTGAATGCGATCTCTTGCTATCAACATTTGCTTAAGGAAAGAAAAAAATGCAATAAATGACTGACACTAGACGACTTTATTGCAAAAAACAAGAATTTCAGAAGAGCCAGGACTTTCATCACAAAATATGAATTTTACATTTCTGTGTGCATTTAACATATATTATTTGTGTTATTTAACATACATTAATGTACAAATTAATATAAAAATAACTTAAAATTAAAGTAAAATTTGTTTAGTTTTGGTTGTGTGTTTCCCTTTCCCTATTTACTCTATGTTAAAATGATCTCGTTTAACGCTGTTTCGTTTAGCACTTTGTCATCTAGCAATGCATCCTCGTGTTAAGCGGGGTCTTACTGTACAACACTAGTCAACACTAGATTATGAAAGATTGTGAATGTTTTTAAATATTTTTCAATTGAATTCAACATATATATGAATGCATGTAAATATGAAATTGCTCAGCTTAAATTTGGTTTTATTGTTGTAAACTAGTACTTTTCAAATTCTTCTCAATAATAATTACTATACAGTTAGCCCTCTATTTAATAGACTCAAATTTAATGGATTTCATATTTAACAAACACAAAACTTTCTGCCTTACAGAAAATAACTACAGAATATTTCCTTTACTCACCACAAAAATGTAACCATTTACTACATGTACAGATGTCCCTTGCTTAACATGAAATTTGATTAAAATGCAAAATTAATTGTGGCAATACCTTTACATATGCAGCAGAAATTTTAATTAATGCAGCTTTACCTGCTGTCTTTACTTAACATAGATACTATATTTGACTAACATGATTTTGATATAAACAGTAGCATCAAAGGATTAATTAACTGTATTAATCAAGGGATACCTATAGTAAACACTTATCATTCTAGTGTTTTCATCCTCTTAAATCAACTGTCTTTAGGAAATATTTGAATTTTACAATTTAAAAAAAAACAATCTCCTGAAGAAAATTGATTATGAAGACCGAAAATGTTAGAATAATAAATATTTATTGCATAGTTATGTTTTTATTGTGTCTATTTACATGTTATAGCAAAATTTTAGTACATCTTATACATTATAAATTTGTTATTAATATATATGCTATTGCTGAAAATCCATTCAATTTGAGGAACTTTCAGTAATAGCAGACATACCTTACCTCAATTAGTCCATTAAATTAAAAGTTTACTATGTTTAAATTTAATTTAGGTAGATGTTCACATAGGTAGCCCCAATGGCAGTATCACACTTAACAATTTAGCCCATGCAACTGTGCCAGCTTCGAATAGCCAACTTGACTGTTTGTGAAGTATTTGATGTTATATTGTTTTAGGGGATGTGGGGCTCGCTCCCACTTGGGTGCTAAGATGCAAGTGATAACAAGCACCAAGAGCACGCCTACATGCAAAGCATGGAGAATAGTGGAGAATAGACTGATACATGTTAAAAACTGATCTTCGGAGACAAATGTTACGTGAAGGGTCAACAATTATGTGATTTATGTAAAAAAATACGAAATAAAACAATGATTTCACTAAAAAAGTAGTGAAAAAACCGTCNACGAAGAATTGGAGCTAGCTTTGCCATAGGTTGGATCGGGTTTGCACTATTTCCGAGAATAGCCCACTCCACTATGGGGTTATAAATAATAAAGATTAGACGTTCTTCACTTTCAATTTTAGCAGAGAGTTCGTCAGTAACAGGCTACGAGTTTAAGGCTGTGTACATACTAGGCGTTTTGCGTTGCGTTAAACGCGCGTTAGCAGCGTAAACACCAGGCATTAGCTCGGCTTTAGAGGAGCGTTTAGTGGAGCATACGCACTGGCTCAGTTTGGAAATGGACGTGAAAGTAATTGCTTGCGTACCCCTCCTCCATCGCCGCTATAAAAGACGACGGCAGAGGCAAAGAGAATTTTGGGTGCACCCAATATTATGAGATAGACTGACACATGGAATGTTGGCGACGTTGTATCCAAAACTAAGACAAAATAAATTCAAGTTTTTTAATTCTTTTAAAATATCTATAAAATCCTTTGACAATGGTTGGTCTCTTTTAGATTTCATCAATAAATAGATCACTATCGAAATAATCGTTCTCCATTTCGGCCAACGTACGTCCACTCTACCCTCGAATGTACAGTAACATGGCAGCACATATATCTCAAAGCGCTCGGCTGACGCCCGCAAAACGCGCGTTTTAAGAAAAATCTATAAACGCGCGTTTAACGCGCGCTTAAAAACGCCTAGTGTGTACGCAGCCTTAGACGATACTGAGGGCGTTAAATTTTCTTTTCATATAAAATTTAAGGTGTGCGGACGACAACTGATGGGATAGTTGCTAAAGTTGGAGAAAATAAAGTTGGAAAATTGGAAAATACACGCGCTAAGTAAAGAAGATGCCCTAGAGACTGTGACAGGCTTGCTGAGTATTGGATTGGCCTACCTAGATAGGGGGTTACCGGGGAGTGACGTCATAGTTGATACCGAAGTATAGACGATGTCGACGTCGTTAGTTAACCTTTGATACAATAAGAAAGGGCGTGCGAACGACTATAGATGGGAAAAATGCTACGCTTGAAAAGCAGAATTGGAAAATACACGCGATAAGTAAAACAATGCGCTAAGGGTTGCAACAGGTTCGGTCAGGGTGGGTTGGTCTATTTAGTTTAAGGGGTTATCGAAGACTGATTTCCACGCGGAGGAGAGCGAGTCTGCATAACTGCTGTTGATACAAGATACAACTCTCTTTGAGGGATTGCGCAAATATTTCAATGGTTCTAAGTTTGCTTTTGTCATGCATAGGAATAATAATCTTTGCCTGTTCCCATTCGGTCGTTATATTTGGTTCGCTTGCAAATTGGGCTAGGATGGAAGTGAACTTTTTGTTGTATGCGTCGTATTTGTTCTCAGCTAACCTCCTTTTAAGCGATCTATTGGTTGAGCCAATGTATGTTAGTTTTTTGCTCGGGTTGGATCTGGTGTCCTCTAGTGGGACTGTGTAAACTCCTGGTCTTCTGGCTTCGCTGCATTTGTCCTTGGGATTAGCCAGAAGTTTATAAATCGTAGAAGTGAACTTTTCAAGGGTTGCATTTATATGCCAGAGTAGCTTTACCTTTTTGGTTATGTATTTAAAAGCGTGGCTCATCCTAGGGTCAAAATCGACTACAATGTACTTACCTCGCTGCTTTATAGGTTTGGAATTGACAGCAATTTATTTATCTTTAAAATGAAGCTATTTAATCCGGCACGTCCAGCTATTACTGCCGTAATCGTTTTAGCGGCCGGATGGCCGAGCGGTCAAGATTCTCTGGGGAATCCGAGATGGAATCCGGACGGTCAAAACAAATTTCAGAAATTATTCGGAAATGGTCCATTTGGACATGTCGACCCCCGGCAACACCGTTATATATCTGGCCGAACTTATAATGGGCTTGCTAAAAAACGGTCCTTTTCATCCCATGAGGGCAAAAAAAAAATAAAATAAAAATATATTGCTAGAGAAAGTGTTGCATTATTGTTTCATATTTTATTTTGTAATGTATAACAAAATGACTTTTGATAAATTTAAAATTAACGTTGCACGACAATAGCGTATTCGAGATTTTTCAGTAGAATTCAAAAATTAGCAATTCTGGCAACACTTTCTTATTCATGTCTTCCCCTATT